>NC_134483.1:26793396-27093396 GCF_040206685.1 Ascaphus truei
GGAGGCTTTCCAAATTGTAGTGTGAGGGAGAGGAGGTGTGAGTAGCCTTCCCCCAGGGAAGAGAGAGAAAGATCTGTCCATAGCTCAAAGCCTCAACCATTAACTGCTGACCAGCACCATCCAAGGGCCTGAAACCCTTCACCACAAAGATGCAACACTGTAATACCATCCTGCAGTGGCTGCACTAAATAAAGACCTCATTTATATACCCCTGGCTGAGTTGCGGTCTATTAGCCAGAGGTATTGGAGAGAAAGACCTGTCATTTGTAGGGACTGCCTGCTTCCTTGCTGTAGCCTGCCGCGTCTGGAGGTTTTGTATCACCATGGAATGAAACTAAGCATCACCCTGAAGCCTGTGCTGTTCCCCACTACGTCGCGGACACTCGGCTCTCCTGTACCCACACAGGTAGCCAGCACCACACTTACCTGTAGCCTAGGCAAGATCTCCCAGAGGGGGTCCAGGTGGGGGGAAGAAAGGCTACAAATGGAGGCACTGCTGAGATGGGTGTCAACAGGACAGGCTTTATGAGACTTTGCAGCCAGCAGCAATTAAAGAGGCAGGTGCCTGGCCCCTGATGCTACACCAGGGACCCCGAGTACCCATCCACAGCAAGGAAGGGGGGAGCCTCTCCCTGATGAGACACCAGGGAGGGGGCTTGCCTGGACACTTACCAAGGATAGACGGAGTTGGGGCGCTCCCTTAGGGTATGGTACCGGGGACCGTGTACCGTTCATCAAGGATCCAAGACAGGGACAGGACAACCCTTCAGTGTACCAAAGGACCCTGGGTACCTGTGCATGGTGTACTGTGCAAGTTGGTGCACAACTGAGGGTATGGTACCGGGGAGTGTGTACCCTTTATTCTGTTACTCTGAACATGGGTCAGGACCAGTGTACCATGAGGAGACTTGAGGAACAACGAACTGTGCAATTGGAGGCGCACCCTGTGGGAAATGTATCCAGGGAGCGTGAACCCAACATCTTGTTCTACAAGGGACGGGCCTCTTATTGAGTAACGTGAGGGACCTTGTGCACCTTAAAGGCACTGGACTTTTCTACAAGTCAAAAAGAGTGAGGAACAGACCCCTGATGCATCACCAGGGACCCTGTGTATCTGTATTTATGATCTGTTGCTGTGTACTTGAAACTGAGTACCTGGCAAGTGCTGCACTGTCAAGGTGGCGCTCCTGATGAAATCTACCGGACAGCGTGGGTTAGCAAGACCCTGCAGGAAGATTTGCAAAACCAAGTTGCATCATTTCGGTGGCAAAGTTGCTGACAGTGCCCCTCATTGTGACTGTCTCATCCGGAGCCTGGTCACAACTACGTCCAACCTCCTCCTGCTTTGTGTTCCACCTAGTGGAGGAGAAAATGCCTTGTACCAATCCAGGACTTTGTTTCAGCTATGGGAGGAGCATTGCCACACCCTGATGAACTTTAGTCTGCAGAGCTGTGGAAGAGTGAAGAGCTGCTGCTAACCGCTGCCTTGTTCTACCTATCTACCTTATCTACCTCTTATTGAAGGTCATGTCAGAGTTAGAGCTAATAATTATTCTCTGCCAGGATGCTTCCTGGTGGTTACCGTTTATGGGCGACAATATATAACATGTGCGTGCCCTAACTGCAGACTGCCTGGGGGAGATGCCAGTGCAACGGTGTGATGCCACAACTGTAGAACCCAGTATATGTGCCTGCGAACCCTGTGCCACCTGCAGCTGTACAGTAAGTCAGCCGATCGATCGGGCCTCAATGCTATTTGGTGCAGCCCCTGCGTTCCACCCTGCACCACTCCACCTGACAGCCTATGTTCAGACACTACTGTCATTGGTATTGGTCCGCAGCAACATCTATCTTGCTGGGCCACCTGTGGGCCCGTGTACCGAAGTACCTGTTTCAAAATCCCCCAACGTTCTAGTGGTCGAGATGACTCCAGCAGTACAGATTCCAACGGTTCAAGGACCGGAACTGGTTTAGGTGTGCCTGATGAATGAGTCAACTGCCCCGGGGGTGTTGGGTGCATCTCCTCTGGTGGTGCCAGAGCAAGCCTGCTTTGTGCCAATTTCTGCCAGGGGTGCCAGACACCTTGACATCGCAATCCGGAGGAGGTGTCCTTGCCATCATCTTCTTCAGACAGAGAAGCCAGCTGTCAAACATCTGTGGAGAGAAGAGCTTCACCTACCTGCGTCCAGTGACAGAGACCCGATCCCGCAGCGTCTATCTTGAAGGCCATGGTACTGCCAGAGGTCCAGCTTGAATAGAACACGGCTTCTGCTCGTGGATGGTTCCACCATGCACCACTGGTGGGAGGATAGTCAATCCTCCCTGGAAGAGAAAGCTGAGGCCTTTCAAAAAAGGTTACGTGAAATAAAGTTAGGAGTGAGAGTTCCCAAGGGCCCTCCATATTTTACTAGGGGGTAGAGCTCAGTGAACCTAAGTTCTGGGTATTACCTGGTCAAGGAGCTGATCATGAGATCCTGAGGTTGAGTAAGGCTGATCGAGCAATTTTCAATGTAGGTATTGTCATTCACATGGATATCAATTTCCATATGTGTCTTAGCCAATAACCGACAGGAGTGGCTGAGACTAGCTGTCATAGACAACATCAAAACTAAAATGTCTTATGATAGGTTTATTACTGATTCCAAGATCCGTTCAGTAATGAAGGAATGGCTTGTGGATACTTGTATCCATAAGGACAGGGCAGAAGTTAGACAATGTTCTGGTCCTCCGAAAATACATTATGTTTGGACCAAGCTATTCGATAGGAGGGTAGTAAGGAAGCCAGATCAAACATGTTATGTGAGGATCTTGTTTATCTTCCCATTGGAAGAATAGTTTGTATTCATCATCCACCACTTGGCTAGGTACAGCCCCAATGCCATAGTCAGAGACATCAGTCTGCACCAAAAACTTTTTTTGCATAGTCTGGTGCAGCAAGGATTGGAGCACTGGCCAGTGCAGTCTTCAATGCCTGGAAGGATACCTCACAGACAGGAGACCAGACTACCAGCACAGACTGTCGCTTCTGGGTTGTCAGTCAGTGGTATGGCAATGGTGCTATACTGGGAGACAAACTTTCTATTGTAGCCTGAGGTGCCTAAGAAAGCCATAACTTGCTTCTTGGCTTTGGGAATGGGCCACTTCACTATTGCCTCCACCTTAGCTGGCTCTGGTTTAAGATGACGCCACCCACCCTATGCCCTAGGTACAGTACTTCTGCCATCTCTACTAAGCACTTGGTGGGTTTCAAGATGAGTCCCGCTTCCCTAATCCTGAAAATCACTGCAGCTACTTGCACTAAATGTGAGTCCCATGAATAACTAAACACAGCAGTGTCGTCCAGGTATGCCCTTGCAAACCCTTGCATACCCTCCAGCAAACGATTGACCAGGCGTTGGAAGGTAGCCGGTGCATTCTTCATCCCAAATGGCATCACTAGAAATACATGGAGGCCACTTGGGGTAATGAATGCCAACTTCTCCCTAGCCACCTTGGTCAAGGGGATCTGCTGAGATCCATGGTGGTCAGATACTTTGCCCACGTGAGTTCATCTAGCAACTCAGCCATGCAGGGTATGGGGTAAGCATATGCACCGTCCCTGCATTGAGCTGCCGGTAGTCCACGCAGAACTGGGTGGTCCCATCCTTCTTAGGTACCAGGACTACCGGACAAGCCCAAGGGCTCTGGGACGGTACAATTACCCCTAGGGCCAGCATCTCCTCTACCTCCCTCTCTATACTGCCATTAATCTCTGCCGATACTCTGTAAGCATGCTTATGCAGGGGTCTTAGATCCCTTGTAAGCACTTGGGGATCTGTAATGTGTGTCTTCCCTGGCTTATCTGTGAACAGAGACCTATACTTCTCTAGCATAGCCCTGGCCTCTGCCCTCTGCCCTCTACCTGACACACAGCTGAGACCCTATCTCAACCTGCTCTACTGTACACCCCTGCCTAGACTCCCCCAAGAGATCTGGCAGAGCATTGCTCGCCGGATCCCCCATCGGTGGGCTACAAATGGCCAGCACTGATGCCACACTCGGTGCTATGTACTCCTTGAGCATGTTTATATGATAGGTCTTATTCCTTCCTGCCTCAGCATCTACCTGTACAACATAGTTGCACTCATTCATCTTTCTGAGAACCGGATACGGCCCCGACCAGGCAACCATTAATTTGTTCTCCCGAGTGGGTTTGAGAACCTATACTTTCTGTCCTGGGGTGAATTCTCTGCTACGGGCATTCTGATCATACCACGTTTTCTGCTTGGTCTGAGCAGCCCTAAGGTTGTCCTGTGCCAACCCCATGAGTACCTCTAACCAGTCTCTGAGATATACCACATACTGAAGCACAGAAGCATCAGTATTGGTACTCTCCCCTTCCCATCCCTCATGGAATAGGTCCAGAGGTCCCCGTACCTGTGACCATATAGCAGCTCAAAGGGAGAGAAGCCTGTAGATTCTTGCGGTACCTCTCGGTATGCAAACAGCAAGTGCTGCAGGTGAATCTCCCAATCTTTTCCCTCTGCCTCTATAAAAGTCTTAAGCATCTGCTTCAGGGTCCCGTTGAACCTCTCACATAGTCCGTTGGTCTGGGGGTAGTAATGGGTCGTGCACTGGTGCTTCACCCCGCACGCATCCCAGAGACACTGGAGCAATTCACTCATGAATTGCAACCCCTGATCGGTTAGGATCTCACTAGGGAAACTACCCTAGAAAAAATGGTTAGCAAGGCTTTAGCTATCGCCCTAGGATCAATAGTGGCAAGCACTACCGCCTCAGGGTACCGGGTGTCAAAGTCCACCTCTGTGACGATGTAGCGCTTCCCGGACCAGCTGGTAACCATGAGGGGTCCCACGAGGTCCATGGCTACACGCTGGAAGGGTTCCCCTATTACCGGTAACGGGTTCAGGGGTGCCTTCACACGGTCAACCACTTTACCTACTCACTGGCAGGCATCACAGGACCGGCAGAAATCTGCCACAGCATTGGATGCCCCTGGCCAGTAATAATGCTGCAACAGCCGGGCTCGCGTCCGAGCGACCCCCAGTTGCCCCGCTAGTGGAATGGAGTGGGCTACCCGCAACAACTGCTGCCTATACTACCAGGGTACCACTAGCTGTCTCTTCCCAGTCCATACCTCATCTAGCCCCGTAGTCCCTTGCTCTCTATATAGGAGCCTGCAGTGCCACAAGAATTAATCAGACCCCTCGCTTGGCTTAGACTCCGACACCCGAAGTCTCATGCCCTCCAATCTGGGGTCAGATCACATTGCATCCCTAAACTGGGTACCTAGCTCTGGCCACCCCCCGTTCACACCTTATTCAGGGGGACAGGGAACAGGGACAGGTGAACAGTAAGTCAGGATCAGAATGCAACTTCATCTGTCTTACCTGTCTGGTCTCCGCAGAGACTGCTGGAACCATAGGTCCCAAATGCAGGGGGACAGGGGTTGGTTCTGCTTTCATCCTTGCTGGCTGGTTCCTGTGATCGCGGCAACAGGCGCCAGCTCAGTTGTAAAGACACAGGTAACGTTCCCCAGGTCATTACCAAGTAAGATCTCAGCATCTAACCCAGGCAAAACCCCAACCTCCCTCATGCCACATCTTGCATCCCAGTCCAAAAACACCCAGGCAACTTGGAGTGACCGCGGTCCTCCATCTGGCATGGTCACTTGCATCCCGGTGCCCGGGAACAAATCCTCTGGCCGCAGCATATCAGGGCGAACCAGAGTTTCGGTAGCACCGGAGTTTAGCAAGCCGTCCGCCTACCGGTCCCCGATGGTCAAAACATCGCCTCTTGTGTTTAAACTCTGCAGCCTTGGGGATGTTGACGGCTGCTGCAGGTTTTTGAGTCCACTGAGGGGTAGTTTTAGCTCCCATGGCCGCACAGGTCATTCCTTTGGGAGCTGCTGCATCATCCATTGCGGCCCTGCTGGCCACATACTCCTCTGCCATCTTCACAGCCTCCTCAAAGGTCTTTGGTTTGTGGTCAAAGACTCATGCCCTCACATCCGAGGGGAGCTGCTGCAGAATTTTGTAACCTATTCCCCTCCACCCATTGTGTCCTGTGTAAGGCCATTTGGCCAACATAGTCAGTGAATGACTCCCCGGGTGTGGCGGTGTTGGTGTTAATCAGGCAATTAATAAAGGTATTATACCCAGCTGATTAACCCCATCTCGCATTGGGAGTGAAGGTGTTAAAAGTATCTGCACTACACTGTTGTATTTGCCCCCAGTGTGCAGACTGTTCCCTGCCTGCAGTAATACACTCACATACAAACTGTGCTATAAGGATTTCAGGCACAAGATGGTGTTGTGAGCGCCAATGCCAGCGCTGATTGAAGAAGCGTGGCTGTTTATGGGAGGTCTGCTGTATAGGATAGATATCCATTTCAAGCACTCGACTCCGTAACCACAAAGTCAATTGAGTAAGTGGCTTGCAGTTAGATTTGAAGTGGTTTACCAATCCAATGTATCCGTATCTTGTTAGCTCGGGTACTGTAACTTGAAAGGCGGAAAGTCTACTGCCGTGGGAAGTAGGTCAATTGATGTGTGAACTAGGTGAATTTGAGCTTCCACTAGAAAGCATTTCAATTAAGTGGGCTAACTCGTGAACAGGGACAGCTAGCAACCTGATTTTTGGTGTGCAAGTGTAAATAAATAAAGCACTCACATACATATAAAATTTACAGTTGTGGTACACCCAGAACATGATGTTTTAATAAAGTGTATATTACTGTGAATTTAAAATGTACAGGCAGGAACAGTTTTTTCTGTAATCCCACGAAAAAAATTATTTGACATGTAAATATGCTAAGGGTGAATGAGCTGAGGGTATTTTACTTCCTGCATTTCAAAGAGGTCCCGCTAAGTGGGAGCCTTTGAGTCTAGAGAAATGCAGTGATGAAAAGCCTTAGAGATCCAAAGTGTGAAAATGGCCGGGATGTTGCTGATTGCCAGATCCCAGAACCCAGCATGAGCCATTCGCACCTTGGAGCCAAACCCCAGACTAAGGTTCGCCACTTGAGGGGTGTATTTCAGGTATGCTTAACCGCATGGGTGTCAAGTGAGCACATGCGCTTTGCAAACCGGAAAGACTTTTTTGCTAGTTTTGCAAACTATGGGCAAATCAGGGAATGGTGGGTTAAATGTTCCCACGGAGGGAATTGGGCATACATATTAGAGATAGGATTGTGAACACTATAACTGTGCCCACCGAGTTATCCTCAGTGTGATTCCAGATGTGATTCAGATGTACAGTAGAGGCAACGTTTATTCTAACATTTGCTGTAAACTGACCGGGTTACATTCTGGGTATGTGCTGGGTATGTGCTGGGTATGTTCTGGGCTAGTTTGAGGCACGTTTAAGGCATTTCTGCATTGACTAACGACCCATAGGATTAACACAGCAGGGATCCCTGGCAGTCCAATTCAGTTTGAATGGGACAGCCAGGGACCCCCGCTGTTAATCTGATAGGCCATTAATCAATGCAGAAATGCTGGGGCTAGTTTAAGGAAAGTTTAAGGCATGTATTCAGAATGTATCTGGGTGTTTCCTGGGTCTTTTGGGGAATTGCCACTGGTTTTTGTTAGAATAAGAGTTGCCTCTACTGTAATTCATGACGAAGCCAAGCTTTGAAGAGGATTCGGTTCGAGTACAGCGGTAGCGGTTCCAGGACGCAAGGGGTTAATAACATCGCAACCAATGATTTACCCCAAACTCTGGAATTCGTTAGCCCTGATGACTCCCAAACTAATTCTAATGAACTTCTGTGAAATTCCTTTATTTGGCGAAGTTATTAGATCGGCAATTTGTGATCTAGCCAAATGGACTTGAAGCCAGAGACTGTATTTCTTGCGCTTTTTTGCAAAGGACATTTTATTTTGTGTCCGAATCCCAGTAAGTGTTATATTAAGTGTATTCTAAGGCTGTTATGTGTTTGTCTATCAAGGACATAAATGACAATTTATTTTGCCCTCCTTGTTCAATCGAGAATCCCCAAAATATCAAATTGTTGATAAGTACTGGTCCACCGTGACAGTAGGAAGAACCCTATAGGTCTTGAGTCCATTGATGGAAGACCACTTCAACCAGCCTTTATTTCCTTGGAGACCCAGGTACTTCAGCTCATGACATGTATCAATCACCTAGAGGAGATTCAAGTCAATGTGATTCATACGACTTCCATAGGAGTAATCATTGATCTTTCCTGGTTACAGATTTATAACCCCCGGGTGGATTGGTTGAATAAGGACCCATTCTGATCGAGCTCCTTCTGTACCAAGAACTGTATTATTTAATCCAGTAGCATTTGTGGCACTACCATGGCCGAGTTAAAGGAAAGGGTACTTTTGCCTGAGGAATATGCTGAGTTCAGCGACATCTTTGATAAAGTCAAGTCTGAGGTATTACCCCCACATCGTCCTTACGATTGTCCTATTGAACTACTTCCAGGTACATCTCTACCTAGTGGTGATTCTTATCTTTTATCCATGCCAGAGACCAAGGCCATGAGGAATATATTTCCGAGAATCTACAGAGAGGATTCATATGTAACTCATCTTCTCCTGCTGGTGCCGGTTTCTTCTTTGTGAAGAAAAAAGATGGCTCATTATGCCCTTGTATTGACTACCGGGTTCTCAATAAAATCACCATTAAAAATTACTACCATCGGGGGGGCTTCCGGTGACATCATCCGACATGGCTGCGTTCTAGGAGAGCTCCATGTACCCCTGCGCATAATTAAGAAATTAATCACCTTTCCCCTAACTTTTACGGACCCAAGCAAACATTCCTAGAAGGGTGAACAACACGGCGATGCAGTCGAGACCGAGAAAAGCCACAATTCCGGTGGTAACCAAATACTTCCCGCGGCACAGAGAAGCCCAGGCGTAGCACTTGAAAGCCAAGATGGCGCCGACGCACACGGCTCTCCCGCCACTGCAAGCGATTGCCACGACCCAGAAGAAACAATAACAAAAGCATTCCTCAAGGATTTAATGACATCTCTCCATAATAAGCTATATTCCTCATTACAGCAGGATCTCAAAGCCGTCGCCACAGAGCTCAAGAGGGAGATAACAGGCCTGACTGAGAGGACCACCGAGCTCGAGACAAAGCTGGGAGAGACCCTCCAGAGACTAATGGAGGCCGAAAATGTGGTATTCCGACTGGGAGAGGAAGTGACTGGCCTCAAGGACGCGATAGAGGATCAGGAGAACAGGGACAGGAGACTGAACTTGCGGATACGCAATGTCCCTGAAGCTGTTCTCCTTGACCTCATCCGGTCGTATCTCCTGGAACTTTTCTCCTCCCTCTGCAGAAATATAGAAGCCAGGGATATAGAGATAGACCGGGCCCATCGAGCCCTTGGCACCAGATCAGAGGATCCCAATAGAAAAGGGGACCTGATTGTCAAATTTCACAGTTACACCACCAAAGAAAGAATCCTGACAGCCTGCCGAGAAAAAGGCGATATTACATTTCAAGAGGAGAGAATACAAGTACTGTATACAGTGACTTGTCCAGAACCACCGTTAACAGGCGAAAGGAACTCAAGCCCTTAACTCTGCTCCTGCGGGAAAGTGGCATCCGCTACAGGTGGGGATTCCCGTTTAGACTGATGGCCAGCAAGAATGGGAAATTCTTAGCCCTGAGACGCCCGGAGGAAATGGCCATGTTTGCGAGGGCATTGTGCCTCACCCCCCCGCCCTCCTGGGGGTCGGTAGAGCGCCCGGGCCGAGAAGCAGAAGAGGGAGACGGACCAACCGCTCCTCCCGTAGAATCGCTGCTCAGGCCCAGACCCAGACAAAAAGAAAGTAAACTCCCTAAAACCCAAACTGACCTTTTCATTCCCAGTTGGCCGTTGCTGCAGACCTGTCCCAGTGCAGAGAAGATATCACCTCCCTGCAGTTACAACTGAAGAGGAGAATTCGATGAGCCTGCCAGCAGCCGACCACTCCATTGAGTGCACCTGAATGGTGCGATAAAATCCCCGGCAGCCCAGATGACACATCCGCATCATGGAGAGGGATCACACGTGAGGCGCTGGGGGAGAGGTTGCGGGGAGGGGATGCTGCCTGGAGCCTGTGTGTGGGGGGTGGAGACGAGGGAGCGGGGGAGATCGCAAGACAGGCCAAGAGATGACCTGCCGGGACCCCCCCCACTACCGGAGATCCAGCAGAATGAGCCGGTGACACCAGCTGCTGAGAGACAACTCCGATCCTGTCGACGTTGGCCATTGCCACATTTCTGTTTGGGCGCAAGAAAGACAGCGCACCCCTGCTGTGCCGTTGAAGATGAAGCCCTCACCAATCCTGCCGCCAGAGGACCACTCCTTTGAGTGCATCTAGACGATGCGTCTAGAACCCTGGTCTCATCGGAGACCCGCCTGCGAAGCGACGGCAGACCTTCATGCAGGGATTTAGGAGCAGAGCAAAGGAGGGGATGCCAGTTGAAGCCCTTATGTGGGGGGTGGGAGGGAGGGGAGTGGGTTGAGGGATCTGCGAAGCGAGCTGATTCGAAGCCTACTGAGGTCCCCCCTCTAGCAGAGAACTGGCGAGACGAAGCCACGGCGTTAGCTGCGGAGGGTTGTACCCGTTCCTGAAGACGGTCTGTAATGGGAGGCGGGGGGGATAACGAGGGAGAACTGGACAAGGCCCGTTTTCACAAGCCACGCAGAACAACTGTTGAACATCCACGCCCATACAATCGCACCTGGCCCCCCCACCCAGTCCCCGGCCCCCTGTCGTCGTCTTCCCCATCCCCCTCCACACCCCATCTGTCCCTCCCCCCACCCTCCACCCCCCCATCTTCGTCCTGGTCCCCCCCGCTCTCCCCGCCACGTGACCACCCCGCCCCTCCCCTCCCCCTCCTCCCCTCCCCCTATCCTTCCCTCCCCTCCCCATTGAAGCACGAGTCAGGTACCAGAGCCCATCACATTTTTGCCCCCCCCAGGTACGATCAATAGAGTGCGACGGGAAATAAACAATGTGCTGGTAGAGGCATCCAGGACAAGAAGGGGGCTGACGAGGACATATGTGCCACCATTAGTAGATCAGGCATGATTTCTCAAATGATTCCGCAAATGTTAGCCCTGATATATGTTATGTGTGCACTTCAGGGTGAAATATCTCTGAAAGACCCATGTGAGCCAGCTGGATCCACCACCCCCACCGCTTGTCTGATTGCCCTCCCGCACAATCACACTCCCCCCTTCCCCATGCACTCCCCCACCCCGCCCCTTGCCCCCCCCCTCTCCTCAACTCCCCCACATACACACAGCCCGCGCCCGCCTAAGCTCCCCCTCCACCCCCCATGACCATAAAACATATTAGGGCCCCCCCACACATCCCCGCCTCACTAGCAGTTAAAGTGACAAAACAAAAGCCACACAGACACCACAGCATAAGTCAAGCTGCCACTACGCCTCCCTCCGCTCCTCACGCACCCTCAGTACGCAAAATCTTCACAGCCCCCCAACCATCAGGCTGAAAAGTATAAGCTCAAACATAAAGGCCGTCCCACCCTCAATATAGACACTACCAGAAACGCAACTGTGAATGCAGAAGCTATTGTCATGAGGTTGGCCAAGAGACTCACAGATGGCTTTCCTTTAACAGCTAATCAGTCTCATAACATAGGCACTGTATGAGCTAGTTGTGTGTACTGTATACTACTGTCTAGGTTTGTTAATGTTAATGTTATATATGATGTTAATTCTAGGTATATGTTCGGCCCCTGAAAAAGTTTATCCACAGGGATTCTTTGATATAGCTGACCCTCCATGTTGGGAAATTACTGTTTACGTTACCCGAATGTATGTTTGTGCAAAAGTTTACCTGATCATCGCAGGCCACCACTACCCCACCATAGAGAACCTTCCCTCCCCTCCCTACCACCCCCTTCCCCCTCCACCCCCCCTCCTCCTTCCCCTCCCCTCCTCCCCTCCTCCCCCCCCTTCCCCCTCCCTTCCCCCTCCCCCCATCCCCCTCCCATCCACCCCCTCCCTTCCCCTCCCCCTCTCACCCCTCCCCCCCATTCCCCCCCTCTCCCCCCTCCCACATCCCCCTTCCTTTTTTTATACACATAGGGAAAATAATTCCAAAGAAACCACCTAGGGGTCCACACCCTGGACGAGCCAGTCCATACTCCCGGGTTTACCCCCCAAGGACCCTAAGTCCGAATGTCGGTACGCAATTCCGGCTACACTCCATTGGGGGCACCCTCAGGCCCCCATCCTCTTTTTCTGTACCTGCTGGTGCTGTCCCAGCAGTCTTCTACCCTTCCCACCTGTCCCGCCCCACCCATCCCCCCAACCTGCTGACCCAGGCCCAGATAATAGGTCATCCTCTTCCACCAGAGATGCAAATTTCAACCCCACAGACACAGTAGTCAACCAAGATCCCCCGGTTGGGAAAGGGGTGATCCTCAAAGTCCCCTTCAGAGATAACAAAATGGCTAATCAGGCCCCAATCAAACTTATCTCCCTTAACGTCAAAGGGCTACAGAATCACAGAAAGAGAAAACTAGCTCTCCAGGAGATGAGAAGATTCCAAGGAGATATCATCTTTCTCCAGGAGATGTATATACACAAATTAATCGTTCCTGGCGCTGTGGATAAAGTCCAAAATACCGTGAACCAACAAGGCAGTCTCTAATGCAGGCTTCCTTAAGCAGGTTATTGGTCTTGATAGTGGTGTTTCAGACAGGGGAGTTGTGGTCCTTGTAAATGATGTTCAGCTGTTTCTGAAATAACAGAAAAGACAACAGGACACGCCAATTGCGTAGTGTGTTTCTTCAATTGTCCCCCTGTCTAAAATCCTAGAATCCTACTTACAGGATATGGGCTGGTAACATTCAGTTGAGAGAATCTGTTACATCCGTCCCTTTCCTTCAGATCATCTCACGGATCCCACGTGGTCTGGTCTGCTGGAATCTCCCTCACTCAGTGTCGATTTTTCACTCCAACACTCCCACAAGTTCGAAATTGGGAGGGGGGGGAGGGGGTGGAAATTAAACAATACTAGTGTGATACCGTACAGGATTTAATAGCTTGAGAAAAAACGTTAAAATCACACTTACATAAAAACAGAGTATCAAATACCGCACAAAATGCCGTCCGCAACCTGCACTGCTCCTATAGACTGCCGAGGGGAGAATGACCGCACGCTACACTCGATACCGGCACCTCGAGTGACGTCAGCGATGCCACAAACCGGTGACTGGAAACCGGAACTCTCCTCGCGTCAGGAACTACGGGTGCTCAGACGTTCCAAATCACTAAGCTCCTCCTCCCTACGCGTTTCGTGACCCGTTGTCACTTCGTCAGGGGAAAGGCCAGGCACTGCACATTCCCAGCACGAAACGCGTAGGGAGGAGGAGCTTAGTGATTTGGAACGTCTGAGCACCCGTAGTTCCTGACGCGAGGAGAGTTCCGGTTTCCAGTCACCGGTTTGTGGCATCGCTGATGTCACTCGAGGTGCCGGTATCGAGTGTAGCGTGCGGTCATTCTCCCCTCGGCAGTCTATAGGAGCAGTGCAGGTTGCGGACGGCATTTTGTGCGGTATTTGATACTCTGTTTTTATGTAAGTGTGATTTTAACGTTTTTTCTCAAGCTATTAAATCCTGTACGGTATCACACTAGTATTGTTTAATTTCCACCCCCTCCCCCCCCCTCCCAATTTCGAACTTGTGGGAGTGTTGGAGTGAAAAATCGACACTGAGTGAGGGAGATTCCAGCAGACCAGACCACGTGGGATCCGTGAGATGATCTGAAGGAAAGGGACGGATGTAACAGATTCTCTCAACTGAATGTTACCAGCCCATATCCTGTAAGTAGGATTCTAGGATTTTAGACAGGGGGACAATTGAAGAAACACACTACGCAATTGGCGTGTCCTGTTGTCTTTTCTGTTATTTCAGAAACAGCTGAACATCATTTACAAGGACCACAACTCCCCTGTCTGAAACACCACTATCAAGACCAATAACCTGCTTAAGGAAGCCTGCATTAGAGACTGCCTTGTTGGTTCACGGTATTTTGGACTTTATCCACAGCGCCAGGAACGATTAATTTGTGTATATATATTGTTTGTACAGATTTGGAATAATCTGCTGTTTTTTTGTTTCTTAGGCTGCTTAATTTTATTTTATATCACATTATTGGAAATCACATATTTTTTGATATAATCACTTTTAATTTCAAAGTGTGTAGGTCAGCGCTTTTTAGAGGGCTTATATCAATTTGTTTGTTTGCTTTTTCTCCAGGAGATGCACTTCACAGACCACGAGCCACCTAAAATATTTAATAATACATTCCCGATGGGCTATTACTCCTCGTTCAGTAGCAAGAAAAGAGGGGTCGCTATCTTAATCCGCCAGTGAACTCCATTCAATTTTGTCAAAAAAGTTTCAGACCCAGGGGGTAGATTTCTTGTGGTATATGGCTCACTGGCGGGCATGGCGATCGCCCTGATCAACCTCTAGGCACCAAACGAGAACCAACCAGAGTTCCTGAAAAAAGTTTTAAGTACGATTGACCCTAAATACCTATCCTCACTGATAGTGGGGGGCGACCTAAACATGCCTTAAACCCATTGGAGGATAGGACACTCCCCTCAAACCGCCCACACATGGTACTCTCCCTAAAGACGGGAACGGTATTCAGAGCAATTATCAAAGAATTCTCCCTAGTGGACGTTGGGAGATCCCAACATCAGGGCCAAAGGGACTATACCTTCTACTCCGCACCCCACCAGACCTATTCTCGTATTGATTACCTTTTTACAACCAAGAATGTCTTGGAGGCCTCCCTAAAAACTGATATAGGCCCGATCACATGGTCGGATCATGCCCCTATTTCATTAACTCTCTCTGTTCCATTCTCAAAGTCGAGCACATTTAACTGGAAACTAAACGATTCATTATTGAATCACCCGGAAATAGAGAGAGAAATCAAGTAAGCCCTGTCAGAGTACTTTAAGAACAACTCAGGTTCAGTCTCATCCTCAGCGGTACTATGGGAGGCCCATAAGGCAACCATCAGAGGTACTCTTATCTCCATAGCATCCAATAGGAAAAAAGTTAAGGCAAAATTACTCAAAGACTTGACAGAGAAAATAATCAAATTAGAACATCAACACAAATCCAACCCTTCAGGGAAAATATACAAAGCCTTAACTGCCGCTAGAAACGAGCTGAAAAAGATCCAGCTTGAGGATGTCGAAAAAGCCATCCGATGGACTAACCAGAGATACTATGATAAGGGTAACAAAGCTGACAGACTATTGGCCAGCAAATTAAGAGGGGTACAAAAAAGGTCTCAAATAACTGCGATCAAGAACAGGTCAGGTATAATGACAAACATATTGCGGAGGAATTCACCAAATTTTATACCAAATTATACAACCTCAGAACTCAGGAGGAAAACAACAGAGCATCAAGGCTTACAGCAGTCTCGAACTATCTAGATAATTGCAATTTCAGAGAAGGAGAATGAGACACTTAACGGGAAGATCACAAAAGAGGAATTGGCAGACGCGGTAAAAGCACTAAAACTTTCCAAAGCCCCTGGCCCTGATGGATTCACAAACGCCTACTACAAGAGGTTTCTCCCGTCCCTATCACCTCACTAGCTAGACTTGTTCAACTCCTTTATGGAAGGTGACCCCATACCAGCCTCAATGTCATTGGCTAACGTTGCAATAATCCACAAAGAGGGCAGAGACCCAATGCAGTGTGGGAGCTACCGCCCCATATCGCTGTTGAACAACGACCTAAAGCTATACAGCAAAATACTAGCTAATAGATTAAACCCCATCCTACCCAGACTTATCCATAACAATCAAGTGGGATTTGTCTCGGGCCATCAGGCCTCGGACAACACCCGCAAAATTATAACAATAATAGACCACATTAACCATACAAATACCAAGGCAGTTCTCCTGAGCTTAGATGCAGAGAAGGTGTTTGACAGAATCAATTGGCTATTCCTAGACAAAACCATGCAAAAATTCGGCTTCAGGGACTCATTCCTAAAGGGGGTCTGAGCACTGTACCAAAACCCATCAGCAGCAATTAAACTCCCAGAGTGAATGTATCAGGCAACTACCAATCATTGTACAAATGCAACTACCCGGCTTTATTCGGAAAAATAAAAAAAGATCTGGACAAATGGGAAGGATACCAGATCTCATGGATCGGAAGGATGATCTCGGTAAAAAGAATATACTCCCCAGATTGCTATACTACTTCCAGACACTCCCGATCCATGTCCTCGGCTCTGAACTTAAAAACATCCAAAACAAAATGTTTAATTTCATTTGGAAGGGCAAAAGACCCAGGGTTGCCAGGTCGGTCCTCCTGGCATCAAGACGAAGAGGGGGCCTGGGTGTCCCAGATATCACAGTATTATTTAGAGGGCCATTTGAGGCAAGCAGTAGTGTGGAATGCAGACCCGGGCCTCTATTGCTGGCTAGACATTGAATCCCACTACGTAAAAACGCCTTCCCTGCAAGCCCACCTTTGGTGCATAGAAAAGGGGGATAGACCACCCCGCAGTTTCGACATTGGCGCTATAAGACACACCTGGGAAGTTTGGCGGAAATGCAGAACGAAGTTTAAATTAACAGCACCAGGCTCGCTGCTACATAACAACCCCCACATCCCCCCAGGATGTGAACCAAAACAATTCGATTATTTCCGTCTAAAGTGGATTAGGGTGATCGCTGACCTGCTGAGCGGTGGAAGGCTGCTGAACTTTCAAGAATTATGATCAAAACACGAGGCCCCAGAACTGAGCCCATTTAAATATCTCCAAATTAGACATTTTCTCCAAAAATTGTCCCCAAAATTCGAGTTTCCTCCCCTCACCAACTTTGAGAGGCTATGCCAAACTGGCACGCATCAAACAGCCTTGATCTCTAACATATACGCTGGCATGGAGATAACAGCAGGCCCCTCCACTCACGACTACATGTCCAAGTAGGCAGCGGAATTAAATATAGACATAGATAGAGAAGACTGGGAGGATATATGGGACGCAGCTTCAGGAACTTCCATTTCTACCACAACAAAAGAGAATATCTATAAAATCCTGTTCAACTGGTATCTTACCCCAGTTTGATTGAAGCAAATCTGCCCCCTGGCCTCAGATCTATGTTGGAGAGGCTGTGGACAGAGAGGAGACATGGCCCATATTTGGTGGTCATGCCCAAAAATCCAAAACTTTTGTCTTTCAATCCAAACTTTAATCCAAGAGGTAACCAGCCTCACAATAACCCCAGATCCACTGACCTTCCTTCTAGGCAGGCCAAAAGAGGAAATTGACCGCTCGGTAGGAAAATTAATCACCTCCATCCTTGCTGCGGCTAGGTGTGCTGTTGGCATTCTCCTGGAAAAAGATCTCTCCCCCCTCCATTCAGGCGGTTAAGAGAAGAATAGATGATGTAATGCTTATGGAGCGACTGACAGTGTTTCTCAAACGTAAGACTGTAAGTCACTACAAAATATGGGAACCCTGGGAGGTTCATTGACACCCAAGGGAACCTGAATTGAGAAACCACGATCAACCAGACCTTAGTCTGAAGGATGATAGGATCAGATGGGTGGGGGAGGCTCCCCCCCCATACCCTCCCCCTTTCGCCCCCCCCCACCCCCCTCTCTTTTTCAGACCTCTCGCTCCCCTGGTCACTCGGTGACCCAGAGGTCGCGCCAAAATTGGCGGTACCCCCCCCCCTCCCCTTACTCTTCAACACCGAAAACCAATGTGTATTAGGATATTGCGATGTTATATATGCCTGTAAATTTGCCTGTTTCCTAATAAAAATGTTTAAAAAAAAAATTGCTACCCTCTTCCTCTTATATAAGAACTCTTCAATCACCTTCAAGGCGCTAATATCTTTTCCAAATTGGATTTACGTGGGGCCTATAATCTCTAAAACCAGAGACATAACATAAAACACAGACAAAGCTCAGTGCACATCCAGAAAAATGTATATACGGTACAGTGCCTAAATATACATATATAAATAACTAATAAATAAAATGGTCTTTTAGTTTAACATTTTGGCCAAATTGTTGTAAGCCCTTGAGCCAACTGCACGACAGACCATGTTCAAGGGTCCCTAACACTAATATAGATTTTAATAACCTGTGCATTGCCAGGAAGAATGATTTATAATAAATCTGTCAATATAAGTTGCAAAAGTTCTAAGTCTGATTGAAGCTTTTATTAACCTGTACATTACCAGGAAAAGCACTCTGTTATAGATTTGTCACAATCACACTGCATGCAGGCAAGTTCCCCTGATAGTGAGATAAATCATTCTTCCTAGCAATGCACAGGTTATTAAGAATCTATATTAGTGTTAGGGACCCTTGAACGTGGTCTGCCGTGCAGTTGGCTCAAGGTCTTACAACAATTTGGCCAAAATGTTAAACTAAAAGACCATTTTATTTATTAGTTATTTATACATGTATATTTAGGCACTGTACGTATATAATTTTTTCTGGATGTGCACTGAGCTTTGTCTGTGTTTTATGTTATGTCTCTGGTTTTACAGTAAATATATATATCGCCATGCTCAGTAGCACTCCTCTGTGAAACTTATATGCTTATATATATGTTGTGGGTATTTTGGGGGTTCAATATGAGCTTGTAGGTGTTCTGTATGTTTTATAATTCTTATTCAGCTAGTCTTTGCTGATTGGAGGGTGGCAACCTCCTATCCAATTGAAGCTCACTCCCTCCCACATTTAAATGGTTAAAAGCTCACTCCATGGCATCTTTCACTATCAGGGTAACTTGCCTGCATGCAGTGTGATTGTGACAAATCTATTACAGAGTGCTTTTCCTGGTAATGTACAGGTTAATAAAAGCTTCAATCAGACTTAGAACTTTTGCAACTTATATTGACAGATTTATTATAAATCATTCTTCATGGCAATGCACAGGTTATTAAGAATCTATATTAGTGTTAGGGACCCTTGAACGTGGTCTGCCGTGCAGTTGGCTCAAGGGCTTACAACAATTTGGCCAAAATGTTAAACTAAAAGACCATTTTATTTAATAGTTATTTATACATGTATATTTAGGCACTGTACCGTATATAATTTTTTCTGGATGTGCACTGAGCTTTGTCTGTGTTTTATGTTATGTCTCTGGTTTTAAATATATATATCGCCATACTCAGTAGCACTCCTCTGTGAAACTTATATGCTTATATATATGTTGTGGGTATTTTGGGGGTTCAATATGAGCTTGTAGGTGTTCTGTATGTTTTATGGGCATATAATCTCATCAGGATTTCTCCAGGCGATGAATGGAAAAATGCTTTCACTAGCAGAGATGGAGATTATGTGCACTTGGTCATGCCATTCGGTCTGTGTAATGCTCCAGATGCGTTTCATGATTTTGTCAACAAAATCTTTAGGGATCTTCTCAATTCTTTCATGATTATTTATATGGATGACAGTCTGATTTTCTCCAAATCCAAACAGGAACATGTGTCCCACGTTAAGCAGGTATTTCTTTGCCTACAGGAGTATTGACTCTTTGCCAAACTAGAGAAATTAAGTCCTTCTCTTACCTTAAGAGGGCATTCGTGTCTGCACCTATCCTTATCCATCCTGATTCCAAACTTCTTTTCACCCTTGAAGTTGATGCATTGGATGTCGGTGTTGGTGCTGTTCTTTCCCAGAGGAAGTCCCCTCAGTCCTGATTGCACCCTTGTGCGTTTATCTCAAATATTTTCTTCCACTGAATGCAACTATGATATTGGGAATCGGGAACTCCTGGCCATGAAGTTAGCACTGGAAGAATGGAGACACCTTCTGGAGGGCACTGAGAATCCCATAAATTTCTTAACAGATCATAAAAATCTGTTATACATCGAAGGAGCACGTCGCCTTGGAGCCCATCAAGCCAGATGGTCAGTGTTTTTCTCAAGATTAAACGTTATAATCTCCTATCTTCCTGGAAACAAAAATGTCAAGGCTGAAGCCCTTTCTCGACAATTTTCTTTGGACGATAAATCTGAGGACAAACAAAAAACCATTCTCCCTGCCAAATGTATTCTTTCTGTAACCACCTTCAAAGTTTTCCAAAATATCGTACGTCAACAAGATCACATCCCTGCCGATCTTACAGTTCCTGAGAGTTGCCTTTATACTTTTCCTGTGCATCGCAAAAAAGTTCTCAAATGGAGTCATTCCTCCAGAGCTGCAGGTCATCCAGGGACCAGGAGAACTTTAAATCTCATTTCCAGAACATTTTGGTGGCCTGAGATTCAGAAAGATGTCAAGGACTTCATAGCTGCGTGCCCAACTTGTGCCAGGACTAAAACTCCCAGGAATCTCCCTTCGGGACTTCTTCAGCCTCTTCCTGTTCCTGACCGTCCATGGACACATCTGTCCATGGATTTCATTGTTGAGCTACCCGTATCCAAGGGCATGAACACGATCCTCGTGGTGGATCGATTTTCTAAGCATTCCCACTTTATACTTCACAAAGGTCTTCCCAACTCTTCCAAACTGGCCAATATATTCATCAGAGAGATCTTCCGACTTCACGGAGTACCACTGGTCAATGTGTCGGATACAGGGTCTCACTTCGTGCCCTGCTTTTGGCGTTCTTTTTGCCTGCAACTAGTCATTTCTCGATATTTCTCCTCTGGATATCACCCACAAACGAATGTTCAGTCTGAAAGGACCAATCGGTCCCTAGAACAATATATACAATGTTTTGTGTCCAATTCCCAGGATGAGTGGTCCGAACTCTTGCCCATGGCTTAATTTGCCCATTAGAACGCACAAAGTGGATCTATCCTGGAGTCTCCATTTTTTGTGAATTATGGGTTCCACCCGTCTACTCTTCCTCTTTCTTCTTCCTCATCAGGGTTTTCAGCGGCAGACGACAGGATTAAAGAACTACAAAATCTTTGGAAAAAGTTTCATACAAACATCAGGACAGCCACCAATAGGTAGAAGATCCAGGCAGATCACCACTGTAAACCTGCTCAGGAATGCAAGATCGGCGACAAGGTCTGGCTTTCATCCAGAAACATCAGGCTGAAAGTACCTTCTATGAAATTTGCACCCAGATTTCTCAGTCCTTTTCCTATATCAGAAAAGTTTAATCCTGTTGCGTACCGTCTCGCGCTACCTTCTGCTATGGCTAGTGGTTTAATTTATTTAATTGATTTGTTGGCCAGTGCTTTTATTTCTTGAATTGGTTGGATAGATGTTTATTTAATTTTATTCTTATGTTTTAGAATAAAATAATATTTATTCTTTTGCTGTTTTGGTGATAGATAAATGTTATTCATGTGTACTATTAGGCTTTTTAATTCTTTTATTGTTGGGGTGTTTAGGTGCTTGAGTAATTATTTTATTATTGTGTATTTTTGGCCTTAATGATTTTTATTAGGTAGATCATTGAGTGCTATAGTGTCTCATCATGCCATATTGAATGGATGTGATATACCACTGTGCCAATCAATGGGTACAGAATGTATACAGTGGGTCTGGGGTGGGTAGTTAGGCATCCCGGGTGGGTAGCGGGGTATGGGGGTTAACCCCTTAATTGCTATAGCGGTTATTAAACGCTAGGGTGATTAAGGGGTTAGGGGCCATTAGATTGTATTTTTTCATGTACTCTTGCTGGCAGCGGAGGACATGGACCAGGAGTATGCTGATGAGGATGCCCTTCATGATGGCAGGGGTAAGTAGAAAGATGTATTTACTTTATTTATGGTGGCTGGCTACTGTTTGATTTTGAATGGACAAATGAGCTATTATCCATATGAAGTTGCCTGTAAATGCATTTTTATTGCATGGGATTCATGTGAGGGGTCTCCAAAGCTGATATTAATGTGTATCAGCTTTGGAGACTCCTGGCATCAATCCGAAGCAGGAAAAAATAATTTTTGTTTTCTAAGTGTTCTTTCGCCGCTTTCTCAGCAGGTTCTCCCCAGCTTCACCTACTTTTCCTGGCATGAGGATTTTGATAGAAGCTCACCATTCTAGAGCCGCGATTAGCCTCAATAAACTAATCAATAGAAAAGATATGATCATGACAAAGAAGAGGACTGGTTAATAGAGTCAGTTGTCGGGTCTAAGCCCTGCAGGCACTGTTTCTCCTTGGCAGTTTTAAATTCCTCACTCTCAAAGTCTGGAGTTCTAAGCCAACTCCCCTCCACCTGTTGCTTGCTGGTTCATTCTGTGATTGGCTGCCGCTCCTGCTCAATGTTAAAGATAGCTCATGGGAGCTATGTACGGATCCAACACTCACAGCGTAACTAGTTCAGAGTCCCGATCGGAGCTGTGTTAGTGGGATTCTGAGAGTGATCACACAAAGCTGACGGAGAGAAGCTGGCGGCCGATTCAAAGTTGCTATTGCGCCAAAAGCTATTTGGATACCTGGAGAAGAAGCAGACAGAGTTAACCTATTTGAAGCAGGTCCCTGCACCTAGTCAATGCTAGAGACTTTCACCAGGTCCCCAGTGTGGTGAGTGCATGTTATATTGTGTATTTTGTGTAGTTGCTGGTTCTGCCAGAATAAACCCTGTTAATTCAATGACTTTGTCCTGTGCTTGGTGATCGTGATCCCTGAAGGTTTTGGTGTTAAATGTACTGGTCTCCTGTGTCAGACGTATTTAACAGTTAGAGACAAGATTAAAATGTGAGATAGCTGAAGTCTTGCAAGAACATCAACTGGAGGCAAATTTGAGAGTCTCTAGTAGGTTGTTCCAGTTGTTAGGTTCACGATAAGAAAAGGAGGAGCAAGCAGATTCTTTGTTGATTGTTGGGTCCGTGAACAATCTATTGTAGTCACATCTCATTTGATAAATCCTGCGTGTGGGAAGGATGAGAAACTTGTTCAGATTGTCGCAAAAAGGTTCACTTTGCGCCTGTACTCCAGGAATAGCCAATCTAGTTCTTGAAGCTTTTTTCCAGTGATGTGTGCTGTGGTTACATTGTAGGATGAAGTGGCATATTGAGTTGTAGAGGGTCTTCCGTTTTCTAAGGTGAGTTTGGGGTGCTGTACTATATACTATGTCCCCATAGTCTTTAATTGGCATTAGCTTTCTGAGCAGCGGGATTATAGAATTTGTTCCTATAATGTACTCCTACAGTAGTTTGGCATATATTTTGAATATCAGAGTACCAATATGCAACCCAAATTTTAAATGGGAGTCAAGCCATATGCCCAAATATTTAAAACTAGTGAAAGCAGCTACAATGTTGTTTCAGTTGATTCTGGTCTGTAGCTCCATCTTTGGTAGCTTAGAGTTTTAGCTTTAGTCCCAATTACCATCTTTACAGTTTGTCAGTGTTTAAAAACAGTTTATTTTGGGAAATCCACTATTCAAGTCTTGAAAAATCATATTGAAGTATGTGTCCAAGTTCAGAGAGGCTGTGTGCATATGTGTATTGAAGCGGACATTCAAGCTTAGGCAGGTCGTTACTGATGACTGAAAAGAGTAGGTGTCCCAGAACCTAGCCCTGTGTAATCCTACAGGTTACAGGTTACACCCAAGAGGTTAGAGTTAGAGCCAGAGATAGACACATATTGGGAATTACCCGATAGGTAGGAGTGAAATCCGTTCAAAGCGTAATTCGAAGTGAATTATATCTTTTTTAATTTACACAAATTTTAAGCGGGAAATATCCGAAGCTAAAGCCCATTCATTTCATCTCTGGGGACCCCCTGTTTCCTGAGATACTAACCTCCATAGCGGGTGCCTATTGCAGCGACCTCCATAGGAGGTCCTGTCGCAGTTCAAGTTGAGCTTGCTGGTGTTCATGTAATGGCGTATTCAAAAGCTCCCACGTCCTGAAAGCCCATTGGAAACCATGACATCATCCGGTGTGGCTTCCTATTGGCCCAAGTGACCAGGACCTTTTGAACAGAAGAGAGATACCGGCACCCTATATGGCGATAAGTATCTCGGGAAGCAGAAAAATAAACGGAGTTAAGCTCCAGAGACCTCCTGCTTCAATCCTTTGTGGAAAAAAAGAGTAATTAATAGAAAAATGTCAAAAAAAGCAACGCTTGGATTGCTCCGGTAGCCCTTGTACCCCCACCCTAAATGAGATTGGGGTCATCTGATTCTCTGCTACTCCATTTAGGTGTTGTGCTCTACAGATGCATCGGCAATTATTTTAAGAAATCACGGCACCGTTTTCGTGTGCGCTGCTGTACTCCATGCAGCATGAACGCACCAATCGCCCCAGGCACACGTGTTTATCGCGGTTGCTTTGTTTGAATTTCATGGATTGTGTGCAATTAAATGCAATGAAATGAATGAAATGTAATGTGTACAGTACTGTGCTACTGTGCTACTGTGTCAATTACAGATGTTTAAAAGCCACATCACTAAAATGCCATTTTATGCACCCGCCTGCACTCGCGTCTTAAGACGGTATGGTTGGAAGCAATCCTGCGCCATGACATGGGTATTCCGAGGTATACACCGCGTGATTTGTTAAAATAATGGCCGCTGCATCTGTACCTGTGTGGCAACAGAAGGGCTGAGTGCTCTGCAGTGTTGTGGGGAGAACAGGACAGGTTTACATGTTACTTTAGTTTTGGGTGCAGTGCCTCCAGTCAGCATGGGTCCTTTGGATGGAAGGAGAATCGATACTGACACCTTTTTCTTGATTCTCAGACAGTGATCACACTGGTGATGGTTCAACTGTGTTTATTGGCAGGTACAAATCTCACAGCATGACATTGCTTTTTTCTTTGCATGGTCCTCCTCCTGAGGCCTCCTAGTGAGAACCAGGGTAGTACACACGTGAGAAAGAGACAGACCTACTTTTGTGAGAGTGCCATTATTTATACCTTTGGGTGTGATTGTAACTCTGTCTCATAACAAGACAGATCTTGATACTGATACACCATCACTTCCAGTATGTGGCCCCATCAGTACCCTCCCCTCAGGCTGACACCTTCTGGCTGTTGAACTCAGGGCACTCCCTGAAGTACAATGTAAAAATAAAAAAGAGATGTTAGAAATACAACCAAAAAGGCAATGTAGATGGCCTCTAAGACGATGCTGCTCAATAATATAGGACCTTCCCAGGATCCTTGGAGAGAAAAGATGAGAGATAGAGATGAGCGCATACAAGAAGAATATATCAGTAGCCGTGTTCCTTGTAAAAAATCAGCAGACTTTCATGCACATATAGAAATATAGTGTCACTTGGGATCAAGGGGTATTATGAACTAGTGTTCAAAATCACAGCTACTCACATGGACAAATGTGAGTAAATTCTCACAATGGTTTATTTTCCAAAGGTGTCCCTTGTTCAACAAGATAACATGGTCAATAGAATCAAAAGGCATCGCAAAATCTAGGAAAATTGCTATTAGGTTGCCTCAGCTCAATTCCACACTGGACATGTTAAAAACTTTTAAGATGGTAGTTATCATGGAGTGGTTTGGGTGGAAGCCGGATTAAAGTTGGCAGAGGAAATTTGTCTTGTTATAGTAATCACTTAATTGGAAGTGGACACAATTTTCCATGACTTTGGATAGTATTTATAACGGTGCTCATATCAGATCAGAAATCGGACCTACAGGTCTAAGATAGGAGTAGATATACAGTACATAGACTAGAGCCAGGGGACATTCCTGTTGAGAGTTATCTTAGTAAAACCAATTCCTCCAAAAACAGGTCTCCTCTAGAATAGAGGCACAAAGTAGAGCCCTACTCACAAAATTAACACTGCAATTCTTCATTTATTTTGAAAGCCAAAAAGAGGAGCAACGTTTCATGTCCCATATGAACCTATTGTAAGACAAAAGTTCCATGTGGAATCGAAAACATTGTTTCTCCTCTGTTCTTGACTTTCACAATAAATGAAGAATTGCATTGTGAGTAGAGCTCTTCTTTGTACCTCTGTCCTAGAGGAGACTTGCATTTTTTGGAATTGGTTTGTTTACAGTATGTTGTGTTGGCTTTACAAGCAGGGTTCTCCTCACCTGAAACTGTTTCCCCACACTTTGGAACTGAGTTATCATAGTCTGAATGCAGGCAAGGGATCAAGGCAAGCAGCAAGGTGAAAGGTCGGGGGCACAGGCAGGGGTCGGCATAAGGGAATACACAGGCAAGAAGCAGGATATATAAGGTAACATGGCTGGAACTACAAACAAACAAGATCCTATTCTCTGCAACTCCCTGTAGGAAGTGCACCCTGGAGTAGGAGGCTGCAAAAACTAAGATGGCTACAATGGCCATGTAAGGGCCAGTTTCAGCAAAACCCCTGACCGGAAACCTTAAAGTATTGTGAGAAAAGTGATTAGTCTGTAAATGGAGACAGTGTTTTTGTCCCCACTTTTGAAGACTGGGAAAACTCTTGCAGTTTTTCAGGTCTGTGGGATATGCCTGAAGACAAAATAGAATTGATAAGGTAGGCAATTGGTATGCCTAGCTAACTAATAGCTCACTCTTCAAATTTAGAGAGGTAATATTGTCAATAAAGTGAGTCATATCAGTCAAGGATTGTAGTGGAGCTTAATGGGGGCAGTAGATGCCAGCAAAAAGAATAGGATTAGAGACTAGGATTTAAAAATACAATGGGCTTGGAGGGAAATTTAGTAGCATAAATTGTAAGGAATCTTCAATGGAAAATAACACCCCTCCTCCTCTTTGACCTAAAAAGTGATTATCCAAGAAGGAAAGTGCTGAGGGTGTGAACATTCTAAAAACCGGCTCTGGCTACAGTAGGAGTGCTTTTTTCCAGAGCTCTCCACCAACATTCAGTAGAAAATGCTAGGCTTTTGAGTAGTCCAAAATGTATGATAACATTGGGTGTGAGTTAGGAGGGAGACATTGGTTGTGGGTTAGGAGGGAGACATTGGGTGTGGGTTAGGAGGGAGACATTGGGTGTGGGTTAGGAGGGAGACATTGGGTGTGGGTTAGGAGTTACCAGAGTAAGATTTACATGAGGCCACAGTAAAGAAAGGAATTAGGGTATGTAGCAGGCTCATTATCAGATAGGTAGATACAAAAGACAAGGCTGTGCACCTTACTTTAGTAGAGCTGAAAGTGTTGAATTATAGGGTTGCAACGCTGCCAGTAGAGTTGTCAAGTTGATGTCAATTGTTGAACCAAGAATACAAAGATTAATTCCCTTCCAGTCTTCTGCCAACTCTTTCATCCCACTTACAATATGCACTTTATATTATGGACATTATAAATGTAATGCTAGCCCCTGCAATGCTTCACTAGAGTATGCTCAAATTTATACTGCTAAAACAGTATATCACCTGATATTAATCAGTGCTAGTTTTCTTAATAAATCCTAACAATTAGCTAACATATCTATTAAAGGTGTTAACAGTTTAACATCCAACATATAAGGGAAGCAACATTTGAGAAAAGGATCAGATAAGAATCCTGACCGAGGTAACCTCAATTTATACTACTGTATATCAAACTTAAACTGTGAAAAGCCACCTTTAAAACAAACACAATTAAGTATTTTTCTTTACCAATTTGACTACAGATGTAGCAGCCACTATTGCTCCCATGGGGGCATTGCAACAAGACACACATAATGCGCTAGTGGGATCAAGCTCCATTGAAAATACATTAGCTATGTTTGAAAAAGGGCAAGGCTAACATGAAAAAGGAGTGGACCTAATGCACCAGAGTCTGTCTACAGTAAATCTGTATATCCAGTTACTGTACTTTGATGCACTCATTCTGTAGACTAAGCTGACAGTATCCCTTCTTTTTACACAGCTATTATGCCTTTCCTGTTTTGGGTGACGTGACGTAACCATAAAGGGAGGGAAGCACAACTAATCAGGTACAGTATGGTTCCATTCCATTTAAGGTGACATCATCATAAAAATAAGAAAAGGCATCACATGATACATCAACCAATCAGGATGATGGATGTACAATGTGATTCCATCAAATTTGGTAGAGAAGTCATTCTCTGCCATTATTGATGCCTGCTCACATGGCACATCCACCAATCAGATTTTCTGTTTGATTTATTGTATATTTTATTGTATTTTTTAAGGATTTAAAAAGGGACAAAACCACTCTTAGCCAGATCTGTGTATTGGGGGTAGAGTGGGTGTGAGAAGGGGTTAGTTGCCTCCGAGGAGGGCGATTTAGACATCTGGGGGTGGGGGGTCAGGAGGTTTAATTTACACAACAAAAGACAGAAATGCTGAATGCTACATCCAAAATATATATGACAAAATATATAATAAAATACTTCTACTGTACATATATACAGATATACTACAGTCCCATAAGAAAGTCTTCTGTTTCTTGTAGCTGTAGGGGAAGGCTTATCTGCTCTCCTGGGTCAACACCCTTGTGTGCTATAGCAATGTCTGTACAGGTACACAGGTCTGCTCCCCTTTGTCTTGCTGTCAGCCTGCAGTCTCTTTGCAGCTCATGACATCTGTCCTTCCTTGGTTCAGCCCCCAATTGTGAGACTCAGGAATCCTCTTCCTGTGTCTCACATGGCACTATTTCACAGAGCTGTGATTAGGCAGGTGGAGTTGGTTAATTGCTGGTGTGCAATTAGCCAGCACACTGCTGAATTAGATGCAAGTCTGTTAACAGGGATAAGTCCGTTTGAATGATATATTAGGTAAAGCTACTGTGCTCTTGTAATCCTACTTTTTCTATCTTTATAATTTTGTATTATAAAATTTCCCTGCAAGAACAAATTACAGTTTATTGGGAAAAGACTCATTTTGTTCAAATGTAAAAATAAAATAAATAGAGGAATTACTTTTTTTTAAAAGATTGACGTATGAGAATGAATTGGAATTGTCATTTACCTTTTGTTTACATTTAAAATGCTGATTAGTATGTTAGGTGGGAAAAAAATCAATCAGCTCTAATGACCAATTATAGATTCACACCACAACCTGCACGATCAGAAGCTAAAAGAACCTCTATTCATTATGAGGCACAGAGAACGGCAAAATGTGTTCAGAATAGAAGAGCTGAAGTCTAACAGGCTAGAAAAATAACCATTTGATTATTTATATTCAACATCAAGACAAATATTCAATATCTGGATTGGGAAAATAGAATGTACTAAATCAATGGAACATACAGTACAAGTGTAAATAGTGCTGCTCTTGGATGGAATAAGGTGTTCAAACCCTCAGGAAATAAAGCACATTTATACGGAGTATTCTAAAACAAATCTGGGGCAATCACCAATAAGACCCAGCTACATGCTGGGTACATGCTGCAACATTTCAGTGACATTTCTGCAGACAGACTAATGGCCCATCGAATACAGTTTGAATGGGGCTGCCAGTGACTCCTGCTGTATTAATCTGATGGGCCATTTGTCTCTGCAGAAATGTCACTGAAATATTGCAGCATGTACCCAGCATGTACCTGGGTCTTGTTGGTGTTAGCCCCAAATTTTCCAAGGCAAGTTTAAGGCAAGTTTTAGAATACTCGTCTGCGCACCTGTATGTACTGTAGTAGATGAACATTAGAAGAGCTCATTTTTCCTTTGGTTAGGCAGATCTGGGAGATCTGTCCTCTTTTCCTCATGATAAAGCAAATCGGAGATGCCCAACTGCATTTTCATTATAATTGTTTAAATTGGCATTACGGTCAAAAAAATAAATGTTAAACCATTTAAAAAAAAAAAGAAAGCATTGATTTGCATCTCTCTCTCTATAAATAAATGTGTCTATCTATGGCTGTGACTTTCTGGTTGATAATCGCCCTAATCGGTCGATTTTAAAAGATGTCAAAGTCTGTGTTTTTTAGCATCAAATTTCAATTGGCAATAAAGGAATTTAATAAATATGCCACATAGTGTGTGGAGCAGATTTTGAGGTAATTAATTAGTAGCTGTCACTTTTATGTTTTACAATATTGTGCTTAAAAACAGGAAGCTGAACAATAATACTTTAGCTTTGTAGCTTTCCATTATGAACGGAGACGTTGTTCTTATACAGTGAAGGGAACCATGTCTGTTGGTATGGAGCTGTAGACTCGTGGCTGCATGTGTGTGAGTGTTTTCCGTTTCTAGAGCCGGGCACCTCCGTGATGTGCATCCACTCAACTGCCCCCCAGCTGAACGTTACACGCTATCTTAGTTCTGCAGCACACAACAAAAAACAAATAAAGATGCCCAAAGCTTCTTCCAATGTGACAAAAATACTCAGTGCAATACCTATATATTCTCTTGAAAAGGGGTCATTTAGTTTAACCCTTTGGCGAAAGCATCTTAAGCCTGCTGCCACCTTCAAGGCATGACCGTTAGCAGGTCCTAACAATCCCTTAGTTAAAAGGACCCTGCGAGCCATGCTCTGACCAAAGCAAGACACATGCAAGCTGCAAGGTATGGGGTAGTGCTTATGATCCATACCTCTCTTACATGTTAACATTACATTGTTTATAGGTGTTATGAGTTTTGGAGGTTGTGTATATATATATATATATATAATACAGTGGTGTGAAAAAGAAAGTACACCCTTTTTGAACTCTATGGTTTTACATATCAGGACATAATAACAATCATCTGTTCCTTAGCAGGTCTAAAAATCAGGTAAATACAACTTCAGATTAACAGCAACATATGACATATTACACCATCATGATTTATTTAACAAAAATAAAGCCAAAATGGAGAAGTCATGTGGGAAAAACTAAGTACACCTTATGATTCAATAGCTTGTAGAACCACCTTTAGCAGCAATAACTTGAAGTAATCGTTTTCTGTATGACTATCAGTCTCTCACATCATTTTGGAGGAATTTTGGCCCACTCCTCTTTACAACGTTGCTTCAGTTCATTGAGGTTTGTGGGCATTTGTTTATGCACAGCTCTCTAAATGTCCAGCCACAGCATTTCAATCGGGTTGAGGTCTGGACTTTAACTGGGCCATTGCAACACTTTGATTCTTTTCTTTTTCAGATATTCTGTTGTAGATTTGCTGGTGTGCTTGGGATCATTGTCTTGTTGCATGACCCAATTTCGGCCAAGCTTTAGCTGTCGGACAGATGGCCTCACATTTGACTCTAGAATACTTTGGTATACAGAGGAGTTCATGGTCGACTCAATGACTGCAAGGTTCCCAGGTCCTGTGGCTGCAAAAAAAAGCCCAAATCATCACCCCTCCACCTCCGTGCTTGACAGTTGGTATGAGGTGTTTGTGCTGATATGCTGTGTTTGGTTTTTGCCAAATGTGGCACTGTGCGAAGGCCAAACATCTCCACTGTGGTCTCGTCTGTCCAAAGAACATTGTTCCAGAAGACTTGTGGTTTGTTCAGATGCAACTTTGCAAACTTAAGCCATGTTGCCTTCTTCTTTTTAGAGAGGGGGCTTTCTCCTGATGTTAGAATATACATTGCATAGAGGAGGAAAATATTAGGCAATTGACCCTGCACCCTACAAACACACATTCACATAGGATTACTGTCTATGGTTAATACCACATGTGCCCTGTGTGACCGCAATCAAAATTGCTTAGTGAATAGATTGCACCTATTCTATGTCTGCGAATAACATATGTTAGAGTGTACCAGTTGCCACTACAAACCCAATGGTGTAAGGTAGGGTATAAGTGTAGTTACACTGGCGACACACTTTATTCGAGCTTGGCTAGTCCCACGAATTCGGGTATACCCGGGTGTATTGAGGTTTGTGACTGTTTTCTGCCCGAGTGCATTGAGTTATTTTTCAGGCAGGGATTGAAGCATTTTATTCCCGCTGACTGCAATACTGCACAGTATATATATATACACTGCATTACAATTCATGAATTTATGCCATCTGGTAGACACGCGAAGCATTGCAGCCTATTAAATCCTAATCATCCTCATTTAACAGATCAGCCGCCCATCAGCCAGGCATGAACCCAGGCTGGGAAGGCAAATGCAACGGGGCTTGTCAGAGGTGAGGAGCGGCGCATTCCAGGTATCTGCCAGGTACATACCGGGTATTTGCTCGAATAAAGTGTGTCGGTGCAGTAAGTATACATGGTGCAGTGGGTGGGTATTAAGGTAGCTTAAATTCTGTATAGTGTGCAATGCGTCCTGTCTTCAAACTGCTATCACGCTGCAATCCACTACAATCACTTAGAGATTTTGATTGTGGTCACACAGGGCATATGTGGTATTAAGCATAGACAGTAATCCTGTGTGAACATAGTGTGTTTGTAGGGTGCAGAGTCAATTGCCTCATATTTTCTTCCTCTATGCAATGTATATTCTAACATCAGACATGGTATTATGTGGTCTTTGAACTTGCGATGGGAATTGTGTCCCTATTTGATTTATCGATTTACCAGGATGACTCATGTTATAATCATGCTTTATTAGATACACTGGCCACTTACCGTCAGTCATATACATGCAACTATTCCATTCCCACTGCATTCCTATTTTAGGTGTCCCCTGACAGACAGAACCACATAGGTATCACCTCGAGGAACCTATTAACTATTAGAATTATCTATCCCAGGTTCTCCTAGGTGTATTACCATTACCCTTTTATTAGTTTTATCTATTTGAGTGTTGCGTTGCCGTTTTTGTCACATTAAAATATATTTATTTTTGGGCCATTGGGCTTTTTATTGCCCTTTTGCAATTTTTGTTACATTGCTTATAATTCTGATACGATGCCTCCGTTCCTTCTGACTTAAAGAATCCAAACGCCTTCCTCTTCTTGTCCATTTCCTCCCCTACCTGTTTATTTAGCCACATTTCTTTTGGCTTATTTCTTTTAAACTTATTGCCCAAGGGTATACACTGATAAGTGTACTTTTCTAACAATGTTTTAAAGACTGTCCATTTATCTTCTACATTTTTCCCTGCAAAAACATCATCCCAATGTATTACTTGTAGATTAGCCCTCAGTTTATTAAAATCTGCTTTCTAAAGTTTAAGGTCTTTGTTGAACCCAACCAATCTGTTTTTTGATAATTTATTTCAAATGAGACCATGTTATGATCACTTTTACCCAAATGTTCCAGAACTTGAATATGTGTTATTACTTCTACATTGTTTGATATTACCAATCCAGTATTGCCCCTCTCGTGGTTGGTTCCTCAATAATTTGGGTCATATAATTGTCTTTAAGCACCCCCAAAAACCTGTTTCCTTTTGTTGTAATGCTAATCTCATTGCCCCAGTCTATGTCTGGATAATTAAAATCCCGCATTATGCAAACATGACCCAGTTTTGATGCCTTCTCCATTTGCAAAGTATTTTAGCTTCCTCAATCTCTCAGATATTTGGTGGTTTATAGCATATCCCTACAAACATTTTCTTTATACTTTAACCTCCACATCTAATTTCTATCCACAAGGTCTCTACATTTTCATAATTCCCTTCATAAACATCTTCCCTTATTATAGACTTTAGATCTGGTTTAACATATAAACATACTCCACCTCATCTTCTATTTGCTCGATCCTTCTAAAAAAGGGAATAACCCTTTAAATGAACCCAGTCATGAGTTTCATCCCACCATGTTTCAGTAATGCATATGATACATACTGCTCCCCCATTTAGCTGTGAAGCTTTTTGCATTAGCAAGCATGCATTTCATTTTTTTTCAGCCTGTACTATTATCTTGAAGACAGAAACACAAAAATCCGTTTCACAGGACACCTGGATATCTTACAGCGAAAGAGCCGTTAAGACAGGGAAATAATCAGAATGGAGCAAAACAGAGATGAGCCCAGTAAGGAGAGGGGGGAGGGGGACAGGGTGCAGACCCGCTTGATTCGCTAAAAGCAGGACTAGTAGCCCAAATACAATGGTGCGGCTGCAATAATACACTGTCCTTGTATTGTCGGTATGGAGTATTCCTCTATCCGCGATTAGTACTGTCCCTTTGTGTCTCCTGGCTTTGTGTTGCACCCAGATGGGTAATCAGCATCCCTCCATGGTGTCTGTCTGATCGTAGAGTCACAAAGCAAAAATTATGAAATCAGGAAAACTACCCTTCCTCATGTAAAACTGAGACTCACCAGCAAAAAATTATGTAAAAAATAATTTATTAAACTACATAAAACGGATACTGGATCCACAAACAGATGTTCTCCTTTGTTTGTGGATCCAGTATCCGTTTTATGTAGTTCATAAATGATTTTTACGTCATTTTTTGCTGGTGAGTCTCAGTTTTGCATGAGGAGCAGCTGTTTTCCTGATCTCGTCATTTTTTCTTTGTACTATTATCTTATCTGCTCCTTCCTTTCTATGCCAACTTTGGTTAGTCTTTAGAAGTTTTATATTATTATCTCTATGTACTATTAGTGTCTCCCTGCTTGTCAAACTCGCACTTGCCCATATTCTACCTCCAAACCCCCTTGTTTCCTCTTCTATTGTATTTAATTCGTTATCTGTTTCATTTCCCTCTCCCCTCCATCCTAGTTTAAACTCTCCTCCAACCTTTATAACATTCTCCCCCCTAGCACAGAAGATCCCTCTTCACTGAGGTGCTATCCATCCCTATAATATAGATGACACCTCTCAGAAAAGGAGTCCCAGTGCTCTAAAAACCCAAAACCCTCCTTCCTACACCACTTTCTTAGCCATGCATTAACCTCCCTAATCTCCAACTGTCTCCCTGCGGTAGCGCATGGCACTGGTAGTTGGAGGTCCTTACCTTAAGCTTTTGGCCTAGATCGCTGAAATCATTTTTTAGGACCCTCTATCTTTCTCTAAATATGTCAATGGTGCTAACATGCACCAAGACCGCCGGGTCAATCCCAGCCCCCCCCCCCCCAAACAATCTTTCAACCCGATCCGCAATCTGCCGAACCTGAGCACCCGGGAGACAACAAACTGTTTGGTTTATGCGGTCATGGCAACAGATTGCCCTATCTACCTTCAAACTGCTTCTGGATCTAACTGTACACTACAAACAACCAGCACTTAATCAACCACACAGACCAGTATACTGTGGTGATGGAGGGGTTAATCAGGCGATTAATAAAGGCATTATACCCGGCTGATTAACCCTTGCATTGGGAGTGAAGGGGTTAAATGTACGTGCACCACACTGATGTATTTGCCCCTGCCCCAGCCTTCTTGTCCCCATTTTGCAGCCTGTTCCCTGCTTGTGGTCATAGGAATGAATATAAGCTGTGCCATTCATTTTTAGACACAAGATGGCGTTGTGAGCGCTGAGCCAAGCACTGATTGAAGACGCGTGGCTGTGTATGGGAGGGCTGCTTTGAAGAATAGGCATCCATTTCTAAGCCCAGACCTCTTAACCGCAAGGACAATTGAATAAGTGGTTTGTGGTTAAATCTGAAGTGGATGCTGTCAAAATGTATCTTTCATCTTGTAAGCGTCTTAACTTGAAAGGGAGAAAGTCTATTGACGTGGGAACTAGATTAACCACGAAAACCACAATAGAGACTTTTCAATTAAGTACGCTAACTTGCGAACCAAGTGGGCTAGAACTCTAATTTTTGGAGTGCAGCTCGGAATAAAGAAACATGCAAATTTATTACAGTGGCACAAGCAGAACATATTGTTTTAATAAATTGTTTTACACTGTTAGTTTTAAATGTACAGTCAGGGAGAAACTTTTTCTGCAGTCCTACCTGCACTTCAAAGAGCCTCTGCTAAGTGGAAGACTCTGAGTCTAGTGAAGTACAGAGTTGAAAAGCCTATTCCTGGACCTTGTCCAGCTCCAGCTGCTGCCGAACCCTCTCATCGGCCATATGGGCCAGCAGCTTGCGGGTATCGGCCAACTCGGTTTCATAGCGCAATGTCAGAAAGCCACCTGATGGACGGATACCTCCTCCCTCTCGGAGAGCTATATCTTGCGCTCAGCAATCTGCATCTGCAGTTCTTCAGTTTGATCCTGCAAGTCCCCTCTGAGGGCATTCACCTCTTCCCAGTGCTTGCTCTGGGTTTGCATCAGCACCTCTTTCAAATTTTGGAGCTCTGCAGTTTTTGTTGCTAGGATCGCCACTGCTTCTGTTTTCCAGGCCTCTTTCTCCTTGGCGTACCGACACATGGAGATGGAACTGCCTCTCTGCTTCTCCAGATCTTGCTCCAATTCTGGACCTTCTCCTGCTCCCTCTCATACAGAGTCACCTGGCATCTAAGCTCCTCCTCCAGCGATATTCTGGTGACACACAGAGTGGCCTTCTGATCCACATGCTGCTCTTTTGGGACATAATGGATACTCAGCCGTTCCTGAAGCACTTGTACTTGGTTGGTGTGAGGACTCTGGGATCGCGGCACCCGCGCCCTGGTCCCTCCTCACCTTCATTAACCCCGCTGCCGTGGCGTGCGCCCCTCGCTGGCGTCACTTACCTCCGGCGGTTCTGGGGGTTCCCCGCGATCCTCTGCGTTCTCGCGCTCCTGCGGGATCTTCCTCCTTTCATGCGGCTGCCATATGTCCCGGCCGCGCGCCTGAACAGTGTGCGCCGGGTGAAGATAATTTATTCACTGCTCTAGCAGTGAAAACACGCCCCCAGCACACTAATAGGACCTCCTGCCAAACAAGAGTCCTCACCTGCCTGCCAATCAAGTGGACCTATCCTGGATGGCTCCACGCACTCCTCCGGGCCTGCCTCCACCTCTGATTGGTCAGCCACACTTTATAATGCCTGTCCTTCCTCTCACTCATTGCTCAACATAGTTTCCACTTGGATTACTACTCTGGCATTCTCTCTCTCTCATTCACTCAGGTTACGACTTGGCTTGGCGGACGTCTTTCTCTGGCTCTCGACCCCCGCTTGGACAAACGACCTTCTGGAATTCTCCAATCCCTGACCTAGGCTAACGGCAATGACGACGGCACTTCTTCACCTGGCCTGGCAACGCCACAATCACCACACTCCGGATACGCTCCTTTTGCTGCGGGTGCGTGCCCTTATACGTTCCTCACCTCAGTAGAAGGGACAGGTCTGGTCTGCGGGCAGTACCAGCGTAACATTATGTCGAGCCCACAAGACGCGGACCAGACTGATGTGGACTCTATGATGACGGCCATGTATCAACAAATCCAGGCCTTAACGGATCAAGTGGTTCTCCTCTCCCAACAGGTACAGGAGCTATTTCTACAGGCACCACCTGCGTCTGCGCCGCTGGCGCAGTCCGATTCTACATCCACTTTGTCCTCAGCTCCGAAGATTCCGGCTCCGAATCCCTACGCAGGGGATCCCCACGCTTGCCGCGGCTTTCTCAACCAGTGTGAGATCCAGTTCGAGATGGCTCCGCAGCTGTATTCTACTGGCCGGAAAAAGGTAGCCTATGTATTCAGTCTGCTCACAGGTAACGTACTGGCATGGGCGTCTCCGATCTGGGAACTGCTACCTGATATTACCCGAGATTACGCAGCCTTCAGGCGAGACTTTCGACAGGTCTTCGATACCCCCGCACGACAAGAAACTGCTTCTGATTCCCTGCTGCACCTTACACAGGGACGTCGGCCTGTGGCCCAATACGCCTTGGAATTCAGGACCATAGCAGCTGAGACTCGTTGGGGTCAGGTGGCCTTAGTCTCCGTCTTCTGGAATGGCCTATCGGATTCCCTGAAGGATGAACTTGCTTCTCAACCCAGGCCAGAACTGCTGGAGGATCTCATCACCCTGGCCAATCGTGTGGACCAGCATCTTCAGGTACGCCGCGCTCAGCGTCAGCAATCCCGGTCTACGCCTTTCCGTACTTCCTTCTCCAGATTTTCTACTACCTCGAGACCCGTCCTCTCTCTGCTGCCTGCGCTGGAAGCCCCAGAGCTGATGCAACTCGGAGTCCAGCAACCCCGGGCACACTTACGAGAATTTTGCTAAACCGGAGAGTCGTGCCATCATTGCGGATCTTCCAAACAGCATACCAGCGACAATCCACCATCTTCGGGAAATGACCAAACCCAGTGAGTACGAAGGGGCGCTCCCTGGGTGCTAAATCTTCTGCCCCCTACTCAGAAGGGAACTCCCCAAAAGATTGACCATTCCCGTTTCCCTTTGTGGTTCTACCTTCTGCACCTCCACAGCTGCATTTATTGATTCCAGCGCAGGAGGGAACTTCATGGATCAGACCATGTCTGAACAAAATCAGATTCCACTTTCCAAGAAGAACTCCCCCGTTGCCTTGGTCGGGATTGATAATCGGCCTCTCACTCCGGCATATATCTCCTTGGAGACTGGACCTATCACCCTTTCTACTCATTCTCACAAAGAGACCCTGGGCTTTGACGTGATTCATGCCCCGGGTACACCAATCACGCTCGGCTTGCCCTGGTTACAGAAGCACAATCCGCTCATCGATTGGGTATCCCCTAACCCCATTGACTGGAGGTCAAGATCAGAAGAATCTTCTTTGTCTGCCGAGTGACCATCCTTTCTATTAGCTAACACATCCAGTCCTCAGAGGGAGTTACCTTCCCCGTATGCAGAATTTCTGGACGTTTTTAGCAAGACACAGTCTGAGCTCCTACCCCCTCATCGTTCCTACGATTGTCCGATTGACCTGATACCTCGATATACCTTGCCAAAGGCCAAATCTTACCCTCTCTCATTGCCCGTGACAGAAGCCATGGACGAATATATTCGTGAGAACCTCAAGCAGGGCTTTATATGTCATTCCAACTCTCCTGCGGGGGCCGGATTCTTCTTCGTCAAGAAGAAGGATGGGACTCTCAGACCATGTATTGATTACCGGGGTCTGAACCATATTACGGTGAAGAATCGTTATCCACTCCCACTCATCTCCGAACTCTTCGACAGACTTCAGGGGGCTAACCTCTTTACCATACTTGACCTTCGTGGGGCATACAACCTCATCCGCATCCATGAGGGCGATGAATGGAAGACTGCCTTCAATACCCTTAGCGGACACTACGAATACCTAGTGATGCCCTTCGGTTTGTGCAATGCACCAGCAGTTTTTCAGGACTTTATCAATGACATTTTTCGGGCCGTCCTCAATCGCTTTGTCATTGTCTACCTGGATGACATTCTTATTTTCTCCCAAAACTTACAGGACCATATCATCAACACAAAGTTTGTGCTTTCACGCCTCCGAGAGAACCGGTTGTTTGCTAAAATGGAGAAATGCATTTTTCACCAGTCTACCACTTCCTTTCTTGGGTATATCATCTCCAACAGAGGCTTGGCCATGGACCCAGAGAAACTGAAAGCCGTCGTGGATTGGCCGCAACCCAATTCCCTCAAATCTATTCAACGATTTTTAGGTTTTTCCAACTATTACCGGAAGTTTATCCATAACTTTTCTACTATCATCGCTCCTATCACGGCACTGACCCAAAAAGGTGCAGATCCTTCATCTTGGTCTCCGGAGGCAGTCACGGCTTTCAAAACGCTGAAACAAGCCTTTGTCTCTGCTCCCATCCTTCGACATCCGAACACTAATTTCCCATTCACTCTAGAGGTTGATGCTTCGGACTGTGGGGTGGGTGCGGTTCTGTCTCAGAAATTTTCTTCCCAGGATAAACTTCACCCTTGCGGGTTTTTCTCCAAAAAGTTTTCTTCTGCAGAAAGAAATTATGACGTGGGCAATAGGGAACTTTTGGCCGTCAAGTTGGCTCTTCAAGAATGGAGGCATCTTCTGGAGGGGTCTAAAGAGCCATTCACTATTCTCACGGATCCATAAAAACTTATTGTACATTGAGAATTCCCGTCGTTTAGGTCCTCGCCAAGCCCGCTGGTTGTTATTTTTCTCCAAATTTAATTTTGTTCTCTCATATATTCCCGACACTAAGACCGTCAAGGCGGATGCCCTCTCCAGGCAACACTCCTCTGAAGAGAGACCGGAAAAAACCACGAGTCCATCCTTCCTAAACAAAGAATCTTAGCGGCTGCGACGTTCAAGAATCTTGAGAAAATCATCAAATCACAAAAACATCTTCCGACCGGTCTTGAGGTTCCAAAAGACTCTATGTACGTAGAACCCAAATTCGTTCCTGAAATACTGGACTGGGGACATGCCGCCCGTTCGGCAGGGCATCCAGGATTCAAGAAGACGTTGGATCTCATCCGTCGCACTTTCTGGTGGCCCAATATGGTTAAAACCATTCTTGAATTTACACGGTCCTGTCCGGTATGTGCGCGTAACAAGATTCCTTGTCAGAAACCTCAGGGTCTTCTCTTACCCTTACCTATTCCGGAGCGTCCCTGGTCCCACATATCGATGGATTTTATTGTGGTGTTGCCTAGGTCGAATGGCATGAACACCCTTCTTGTGGTAGTGGACCGGTTTTCCAAGATTGCAATTTTATCCCTCTCAAAGGATTACCCTCCTCACCTGCCCTAGCTGATATTTTCTCCAAAGAGATTTTCCGTATTCATGGGATTCCCACTTCCATCGTATCTGATCGGGGCTCCCAATTCATCTCCAAATTCTGGAGGAATTTCACCAAGAGACTGGGCTTCTCATCTTCCTTTTCTTCTGGATATCACCCTCAATCTAACGGACAGACCGAGAGGGTTAATCAATCCCTCGAGAAATACTTAAGGTGTGTTGTCTCTAACTCTCAGGATGACTGGGCAGAATTACTTATCTGGGCTGAGTATGCCTTTAATTTTTACCAGGAATGAGTCTACCCGTGAGACCCCCTTATTTATCAACTACGGATTCCATCCGGCTCGCCTACCTATTTCTAAAGACTCCTCTGGAGTACCAGCCGTGGACGAGCATATTGCTCTCTTACAAGACTCTTGGTCCAGAATCCAATCTGCATTACAAAAAACATCCTTGACATCTAAAACCCAGGCTGATCGTCACCGTCGTCCGGCACCCAACTACAAACCCGGGGACAAGGTTTGGCTATCATCAGAGAACATCCATCTCAAAACTCCTTCCCTCAAATTGGCTCCTAGGTTTCTGGGTCCCTTTTCCATCATGGAGCAGGTGAATCCGGTTTTCTTCCGACTCCAACTTCCTCAAAGCATGAGAATTCCAAATGTCTTTCACACCTCGCTTCTCAAGCCATTCATCTCCAGTAGCCTCTTTCCGGACCACACTTCTATACCAGATCCTGTGATGGTACAGGGTAACGAAGAGTATGAGATACAGGCTTTACTGGATTCCCGTCTTTCGAGAGGTGAAGTCCACTTCTTGGTCCACTGGAAAGGTTTTGGACCTGAAGAGAGGTCATGGGTACCCCTGAAAGATATTCATGCTTCCGGACTCCTCAAACGCTTCCGAAAGAAGTTTCCATCAAAACCATGGAAGGATCGTCCTGAGGCCGATCTTGAGGGGGGGGGGTACTGTGAGGACTCTGGGATCGTGGCACCCGCGCCCTTGTGCCTCCTCACCTTCATTAACCCCCGCTGCCGTGGCGCGCGCCCCTCGCTGGCGTCACTTACCTCCAGCGGTTCTGGGGGTTCCCCGCTGTCCTCTGCGTTCTTGCGCTCCTGCGGGATCTTCCTCCTTTCATGCGGCTGCCATATGTCCCGGCCGTGCGCCTGAACAGCGCTGCCGGGTGAAGATAATTTATTCACTGCTCTAGCAGTGAAAACCCGCCCCCAGCACACTAATAGGACCTCCTGCCAAAACAAGAGTCCTCACCTGCCTGCCAATCAAGTGGACCTATCCTGGATGGCTCCACGCACTCCCCCGGGCCTGCCTCTACCTCTGATTGGTCAGCCACACTTTATAATGCCTGTCCTTCCTCTCACTCATTGCTCGACATAGTTTCCACTTGGATTACTACTCTGGCATTCTCTCTCATTCACTCAGGTTACGACTTGGCTTGGTGGACGTCTTTCTCTGGCTCTCGACCCCCGCTTGGACAAACGACCTTCCGGAATTCTCCAATCCCTGACCTAGGCTAACGGCAATGACGACGGCACTTCTTCACCGGTACCGGCAAGTATTGCTAGCTAACATCACCTGGCCTGGTAACGCCGCAATCACCACACTCCGGAAAAGCTCCTTTTGCTGCGGGTTCGTGCTTTTATACATTCCTCACCTCAGTAGAAGGGAAGGGTCTGGTCTGCGGGCAGTACCGGCGTAACAGTTGGCAGCCTGGGCACTTGCTTTCTGTCGAACATGCTGCTTCTCCTTGGCCACTTGCAGAATTGCACGTAGCTCTTGCAGCTGGCTCTGCCGTAGGTGCGCTGCTTCTGTGTGCTGCTCCTGGGAGACATGTTGCACCCTCTCTGCATTCTGCAGTGCTTCCTGCACTTCTAACTTTTCCTGGATCAATTTCTTCTTCACGTTTTCTGCTTGGTGAAGCTTCTTATCACCTTCACTGATCTGGTCAGTCAAGTCTGAATTTTTCTGTCTCAGACTTGTATTTACTCTGTTTACTGTCTCTAAACGAATCAGGGTCTCTTCCTCAGCATCCTTCAATTCACAGACCTCTGTGCTGAGAGAATAGACCTCATGGCGTGAGAGTTCCAGCTCTGTTTCGAGCGTGCGAGCCTCTTGCTGAGAAACTTCTAACTCTGTGATGAAGTTTCGCACATTTTTCTGGGACATCTCTTATCGTGCACCCCAAAACTAGAACAACCTACCGGAGACTCTCACATCCACCACCAGTTTAAGTTATTTCAAAACTAAGGCTGTCTCACATTTTAATCTGGTCTGTAATTGTTACATAAGCCTATAATATACATCTTCTCTATCTGTGCATGCAATGTAATGTATATAATGTATACCCTGTTCATTTATGTAACTGTATTTGTAATCATGAAATATTTGTCATATTAACTATGCCCAGGACATACTTGAAAACGAGAGGTAACTCTCAATATATTACTTCATGGTAAAACATTTTTATAAATAAAATAAATAAATAAATCTCATAGTATAGTTTCCAGTGAGTACTTGTTTTCTCTGATTCGCTCGACTCTCTGTATATGATAGTAGCCTTTGTTATCTCTAGTCTGGTCGTCATTCCCATGACTATTGCGCTAGACTTTCTGGGCTGAAGCTCCTCTCTTGTCCTTTCTGACCCCCGCCTTCCTGAACGCACTGAGTAAAAAAATTTCTGGAGCTTTTGCTGAAAATGGAAACTGTCCTAATCGCGGTGTCCTGTAGCAGGAGTCATCCTCATCATTGTCATCATAGTCATCATCATCATCCTCATCCTGCCTGAAGAGACAGTCTTTGGTATGGTTCTGCTTTTCACACAATAAACATTTCTGGTGCGGTTCTTTTGCGGCACCACACCGGGATAGCCATTCCTGAAAAGACATTGTTTTGTGTGGCCAGGTACATTACACATATAATACTTTGTAACCTCCAATTTCTACCTTCAGGAATATTCTTCACCTTGACATATTGGAGGTGCTATTTCCTCAATTCTTTATGCCAGAAAGGGCAGACTTTACACTCAGTACTTGCTTATGGCATTATCTTTACACAGTGTAAAGATGGAAAGTACCTGGGTGCTCTCTGAAAATAAGGCTATTATATATTGATAGGGGGAGGGGAAAGAAGTATATAAATGGACGTGTTACCAAATACAGGGAACCCCTGTGTCCCTTTCTCCGTGAGGTATGAACATCTAGGGGTGCACCGTCCGCCTCTCAGAACCCTAGAGGAGAGATAACCTTTCCTTCCCAGGACATGGAAGACAGTAGAAAAAAAGGGGAGCGCGAATCAGGAACACAGCCAGAGATAATATTGTGTATAATAAAAACATTAGGTACACTATAACTTTGTGAGAAGGCCAATTGCAGGATGAACGAACTTAAGCCTTCTAATGTTGTATTGTATACTGTGGGCTATGCACCAACAAAAACTCATTACATGAGTAAAAGTATCAAATAGTAAAGCAATGGGATGACAGTTCTTGAGGGGTTAATGTATAAACTATTTGCTATATGTTCTCACAACCCAGGGGGAGCATAAAGGAAAAAACAACGAAAAACACAAACTAAGTGCAGACTGTAAACTTCAATATAGCAGTATGTGAGGAAACTTGGCTCTTCTGTAAAGCCTACTCACAGGATGGCAGATGAATAAGGGCAATAACTGGATCTGTTGAATCTGTGATGTCGTCTGGATAGACAGGACAGCTCTCACACATAAGCATCAGGTAGATAGGAACATGGAAGAATAAAAATAAATCTCCATGGTGCAGATCAGTATAAAAAGGCTTACTTTATGGTGTAGTTTAAAAATGTGCACTTACAATAACAAAGACAATATCAAGCATTTAGCACTTATACCAAGTGACTAGGAGTGTCTGGATGTGGCCACCGCTCACCGCACCGCAGCTGCTTGTCCTCTCCACGCAGCAGTGATACTGGAATTGCCTCCAGGAACAGGCGTGACTGCCACACCTCCAAGGTATCCCCTCTGTGCCCCGAGAAGGCAGGCTCGATCACCAGGCTGCTGTGTCTGTCCCCTGGATGCCAGGTGAATCACCTCCAGTCTGATTTTCGTGGCGATCCGTCACTTCCGGTTTGCGCGGGGCTCCGTCGCGTCACTTCCGGCACTGCAGTTTGACAGGCGGCTGGCAGGGCCAATCAACACGTATCCTGGGCGGGTCCTCTCAACGCGTTTCGCCCAATAGGACAATAGGCTTCGTCAGGAGTATAGGACCCCCCCTCCCCTCTCTACCCTTTTATATTAGAGTCAATTATTAATTAACCCCTGAAATGCCTAACGGAGTATTCGGACCATCCTATAGGTTACGGGTTTCAGCTGTGCATTGGGAGACTATTAATTAAATGTTTAAATGCATATAATACATTTTAAAATAGGTCAAAAATATATAGATTAGTACGAATGGGAAAAGTGACATTTAGATTTTAATGAAGATAGAGTTATATGATGGTGTGAATGCCTCAAATTAGAACAACATACAGATTTGAATCGTTCACAAATTAAAAAGATTATTATATAAGAATTAAAACCCTTTACCAACTTTGAAAAAATATATATATATATGCACCCCAGCAAACAATGGTGATATCAATCCCATAGATGAGGCAATTATGAAACATATAGTTACAACAGAATAGCATAGATTACAGCATAGCAGCAGGAGGATAACCTTCTATAAAGTAATAAACACATGATATAACATTAACGGTGTGCAGACAAAAAATGACGGCGCATTGGTGACCTGCAGGAGAAGCGGGATACAAACGAGAAGTGGAGGAAAAGAGACATTAAAACCAGATCACGATAACAATATATTATGAAGACCTCTATCTTAAAAAAGGCATGAAAACCAGATCATGATAACAATATAATATGAAGACCTCTATCTTAAAAAAGGAGCAACATCAATTTCCATATTCAGGCCTCTAGGGTGGAGGGTTTTTAATTTATGTATCCAAAAGGATTCTCTCTTGATCAGATCTAGGTTTCTGTCACCCCCTCTCCAATGTTGTTTAACACTCTCTATTGGCATATATGTTAAACCCTTTGGGCCACCTTGGTGTTTCTCTAGAAAATGGTTTGAGACACTGTGCTTAATTAATTTACGCTTGATGCTGCTTAGATGTTCTAATATCCTTGTCCTCACCGGTCTCTCTGTTTTGCCTATGTATTGGAGTTTGCACGGGCATTCCAGGATGTATATCACATGATCTGTTCTGCATGTTAAACAGGACTCTATTTTGAAGATCTCATTCGTGATATTTGAACTGAATTCATTTTTTTTACTGGATTTAAATTCACACGCCCTACAGGTGCTGCACCCAAAAAAACCTTTTCCACTTTGCAGCCAACCCTTTTGATTCAAACTCTCTGTTTTTTTTTTTTTTCAACTTATTCTTTATTTGTTTTTTTGTTTTGTTAAGAAAAATGGGGAGTGGGATACAAAACACAAAAAGGGGAACATGTTACTTGCAAATCACATACAGTTGTATCAAGTGAATAACACATTCAATGGGGAGACAATAATGACATCACTGTTATTACAGCGTTTAAAGTAGTGAATACAGAAAATTAACTCAAAAGACTTAAAAGGGGAAAAAGAAAAAGAAGGAAATGTCATTGCTTTTAAAATATTCATTTCTTTTGTTGTCATACCGGCTTAACCTCCATGCATTTGTAGAGTATCCGAATCTGGATACTGGATACCCTCCATGCTAACCTCTGCATTTTATACAATTACGATTCCTTATCACACCAGGGTTGACTCAATAGTGAAGCTCTATTTATTTATTGTTATATATTTTTTTTTTTTTTATTAATTTCCTTAGCTAGTGTGTTTTTACCCCACCTATTTTTTGGTTTTCAGGACTGGAGAGTAGCTCTCGAAAGATATCTATTTCCTATATAGGTTCTCCACGGTTCCCAGACGTCTACAGTATGTATTTCTGTACTGCGTCGTTTTGTATCCCCGTCAGTTTTTCCATAAGACAGATCCTCCATAATCTCGCTTTTACAGCGTGTATGGCCGGCTGCTGTTCCTGTTTCCAGTCTTTGGCTATTTCGCATCTGGCAGCTGTATATATGTGTGTCAGGAGTTTGTCGTCAGTTTTTTCTATGCTTTCAATTGGTCTGCATAGCAGTACCTTCCAGGGGTCTAGGGGGAAGTCATACCCAAGAATTGTCTGAGCCATATCATGTGTGGCTCTCCATAGCTTTGTTACCTTTGGGCACGTCCACCACATATGTATAAACGATCCCTGCTGGCCACACCCCCTTGTACACACTGGGGACATGTTTCTAAAAAATTTGGACAATCGTAGTGGGGTGTAGTACCATTGGTGGAGCATTTTATATGCATTTTCTTTTATTAATACACATGTGGAGCTCTTTGCTATTCCTTCAAATATGTTATCCCACTGCTCTTGATCTAGTTCTCCCAGCTCTTCTTCCCACCTCGCCCTCCATTTGGGCTTTATCTCCAATTCCTGTTTACCTTCTGCAAGTATGCTGTATACTTTAGAGATTAGGCCCTTTTTGTCCTCCCCCATGAGGCACAAATCCTCAAATGTTGTGAAGTCGCTGTACGGACCTGTCTTCTGTATGTGGTCCCTCAATTGAAGATACCTAAAAAAGGCCGAATCAGGGAGGCCATAGTCTCTCTTTACTACCTCAAACGTCTTAATAGCATTGTTTGCCCATAGATCTTTTACCCTTATGATATCTGCCTTGCACCATTCTTTAAACGCTGTTGGTTCCGTGCCCGGGATAAAGCTAATATTGTCAAATAGTGGTGTCAACTGAGATTTGTTGGTGGATAGCCTATGTTTAAGTTTCAATGAATCCCACATGGCTAGCGAGTGTGTGATAGATTCCAGGGGCACCATCAGTGCTGGTCTTTCTTTCTTTTTTAACCACAGTATCATTTCTATGGATGACCCAGATATCACATCGGACTCAATTTCCACCCACTTTTTCTTCCGTTTATGTGCATGCCAGTGAACCAGTTGGCTTACATGCGCCGCTTGATAATATTGCCACAAGTGTGGCAAAGCTAGCCCTCCTGACTGTTTGGATCTATATAATGTGGGCAGTTTTATTCTCGCTTTTTTGTTATTCCATATGAATTTTGTGATAGCTTTCTGCAGCTCATGCATGTCCCTGGCTCTGACCTGTACTGGAAGTGTGTGGAAAAGGTACAATATTCTTGGCAATAAGTTCATTTTGATGGCAGTTATTCTACCCAACCATGATATATGATATCTGGACCATTCTTCTAATTCTTTTTTCAGCGTTTTTATTAGTGATGGGTAGTTGGTCTCATATATAGTGTCGGGTGTGTTAGTCAACCATATTCCCAAGTATTTTATAGCCTGTTTCTTCCATGCGAAATCAAAGTTTATTTTTATTAGCTTTAGTTGTTCCTGAGGGAGATTTATATTTAGGGCTTCGGATTTTTCGTTGTTTATTTTAAACCCCGATAGTTTCTGGAACTCTGACAAGTTACTAAATAAGTTTGGGAGCGAGGTGAAGGGTTTTGAAATAGTTAACAATATGTCATCGGCGAACAATGCTAGTTTATATTCTTTTTGTTTGACCTTAATCCCCCCGATATCTGGGTTCGCCCTGATTTGGGCTGCTAAAGGTTCTATCGCCAACGCGAACAATAGGGGTGACAGGGGGCAGCCTTGTCTTGTGCCATTCCTTATGTTGATTTTCTCAGTCTGCATATTAATATAGGATACTTTAGCTGTGGGCTCTCCATCTAGTGATGTAACAGCATTCATAAATTTGCCTTTTACCCCGAATGCTCGAAGTGTCTCAAACATATATCCCCAATCAATACGATCAAAAGCCTTTTCGTCGTCTAGAGATAGTAGCATCGAAGGCGTTTTATCGAGTTTGGCTATCTGGATTAAGTCAATTGTTCTTCGTGTATTATCCCCGGCCTGGCGACCTCGTATGAATCCAGCCTGATCTGCATCTATCAGTTGCGGAAGATACGTATTTAATCTTGTGGCTAATATTTTGGAAAATATTTTGAGATCGTTATTGATCAAGGATATCGGTCTGTAGCTTTTGCATTGGGTGGGGTCTTTTCCCTCTTTATGTATTAATATTATTTTTGATTCCAGCATCGTTTGAGGAAACTGCTCTCCCTCAAGAGCTTTGTTAAATATCTTTAGTAATTGGGGAGCTAATATGTGGGCCAATTTTTTATAGTAAATATTGGATAGACCATCTGGTCCCGGGGCCTTGGAGTTCTTCAACCCCGTTATTGTTTCTAAAACCTCTGTCGACGTAATTGGCTGGGATAGTGTTGTTATATCCTGTTCTGTGAGTTTAGGCAAATTTATTTTTCTGAGAAAAGCTCTCTGTTTTTTCTTGGTGGTGTTCCCTTTATCTACTTTATCCCCATTGTATAGCTCTTTGTAATATGTGGTGAATTCATTAGCTATTGTCTGTGGGTTTGTTGTGCACAATGATGTTGTGCCATCATTGTGTCAGCCTTATTGGCCTTCTCGTAGAATTTTTGTTTTGTCCAAGCTATGGCCTTTTCAGCTTTATCAGTAAGTAGTAAATTTAGTTTCCCTCTGAGGTCCCGCAATTCGGTCTCCATGGCTATGCTATGATTTACTTTATGTGCCTCCTCTAGGGTCTTTATCTTTTCTTGCAGGCTTGTTGTTTGTTTCTGTCTCTCCCTCTTTCTATGCGATGTGACGCTGATAAATTTTCCTCTCACCACTGCCTTATGGGCCTCCCAAAGGATATAGGGTGAGTTCACGCTACCTTCGTTTATTCGGAAGTAGTTGGAGGCCTCGTTACTGATCTCAACTATGACTTCTGGCATCTTTAATAGAGACTCGTTTAGTCTCCATGTCCCTTTACTTGGTTTCTTGTGTATGTCGTCAATGTGCACTTCAACTGGGCCATGATCTGACCAAGTAATAGGGTGTATTGTAGCCTTTGTAATCTTTGGGATCAGTAAGGAATCTACAAATATGTAGTCTATCCGTGTGTATACTTTGTGGGGGGCTGAGTAGAAAGAGAAGTCCCTTTTCTGCGGATTCATCTCCTTCCATGCATCCCTTAGATCAAACTCTTTAAGTCCCTCTCTTAGGGTTTTCTCTCCCCCTTTCGGGCAGCCATTGTCTTAGCTAGGGCAGGTTTAGATCTGTCTTGTTTTTCATTTAAGGCTATATTAAAATCTCCCGCCATGACCAGGCGACCCCGGGAGGTTGTGCCCAGCAGTCGAAACAATTTTGTGAAAAATATTCTCTTATTTTCATTTGGTGCGTACACATTAACTAGGGTTATTTGTGTATCTTCTATGCTCCCCGTGATTATTAGGTACCATCCTTCTGGGTCCCTTCTTACCCTGTCTACCTTAAATGGAGAGTTCCTTGCTAGGAGTATGGCCACCCCTCTTTTCTTTTCGTCCTTTGCCGAAGCTGTGTATATCTGGGGGTATAATTTGTCCCAATACGTGGGGGTGGAGCCAGCAGTGAAGTGCGTTTCTTGTAGGAATATTATGTCCCCTGATAGTCTTTTATATTCTGTCATGGCTAGCTTCCTTTTTACTACATTGTTCAATCCCTTGGTGTTATGCGATATTAGTGTTAGTGTCATTTGTTTTTACCTGGGTGTGAGGTCTTCTTCTCTAGTGGATTCATTTTCTGGTTTCCCTTGAGGGTCGGCCTGGAGGGTATCCCTGCACCTCGTACAGTAATGACAACATTCAAACATGTAAACATCAAAAATAAAACAACATATATAGGATAATCCAGGTGACTAACATAGCCTGGATTTGTGTGTTCACTGGACGTGAACGAACTTTCTCTGCGGTTGCGCAGTAGCGCTAATCTCACACCCATAACCTTGGGTGTGTAATGGCCGTACTGCGGCCCCAGGCGGCGGGCCCGCTCAACAAATCAACTTTTTTTTTTTTTATCAGTTAACATTTCTATCCCGTTCTGTTTATTTTTTATTTAATATAGTAGACCTTCCTTGCCAGGTGTGTACCTCTATACCATTGTGACCAGCTTAATATCGAGCAAGCATGATTTAACAGCCGGGTTCATACATTTCCCCTATCTTGTCTACAACTCCTCCCTCATACATTTTTGCTTTTTCATTTATGTATTTTTGCATAACTACATGTATTCTGCGTACTGTCACCAGTACTTCTACTTCTACCTTACGGATTACCCGCTCAAGCATGGGGGAGGGAATGATGTTGGCCCCTTCTTATTTCTTATCTGGATCTATGTAACACATCTTAGTCTATCATTTGGACATATTTCCTTATGTCGGGATTTACGGGTCTTCTCCACTTTAGCAGGTTTTGCATAGACCTAAAATTTAAGATTTCTGGGGTTCCTTTGGATTTCTTCTATGTGGAGTGGCTCCTCTGCCCACTTCTTTCCATACGGGTCTGACGGGAGGCGGTCTGCGTTCTTCGCTGGACATGGAGTCTGGTGGTTGCAATCCCAGTCTTTCTAGGAAGTCCACTCCCTCCTCTGGATCCCTCATGTAGGCTTGCGTTCCATTCCTGGTGGCGATGAGGCGGAATGGGAACCCCCACTTGTATCGAATTTCGTTGTCTCTCAGGACTTTTGTGATATGTCTCAGAGCTATCCTCTTCAACAGCGTTAATGGGGCTAGGTCGTTGTACACGTCTATCGTCACATCTCCCCATTTCAGCCCTCCTTTTTCCCGTGCCAGGTTAAAAATCGCCTCTTTAGTTTTAAAGTAGTGCATCCTCACCACTACATCTCGAGCTCTATCTCCGGCTTGTGGTCGCGGTCTGAGAGCTCTATGTATCCTGTCCAGGATCAGTAATGCTGGGGGTGTTTCCGGGAGAAGGGTCTGTAGCCATTCAGTTATTGCTCTCTCCAGATCTGTGACTGTCTCTGGAATGTTTTTGAACCTGAGGTTGTTCCTTCTTGTCCTGTTTTCTTGATCCTCCTGTTTTTCCTCCACGGCGGCCATTCTGGCTCTTAGGGCCAGGATCTCCGTATCCATAGTAGTCTGGTTGTTGATGGTTTCATCCACTTTATGTTCCAGTGTATCAGTGCGTTCTCCTATAGAGCTGACCTCTGTTCTGAGGTCTTTGAGAGCGCTTTGGAGCTCTTGGTGGAGTAAGGTTTTTAGGCTTGCATATAAGTTCTCAATGTCTTTTTTGGTTGATGTTTGTTCACATACCTCAGGTTCATGTTCAGTGTCTGACTGAGTGGGAGATGGCGCTCTGCTTTCTGATCTGCCCGCTTTGCTTTTCTCCTTTGTCTTGAAGAAGTCTTGCGGGGTTGCTTTTTTCGGAGCCATTCTGGGGAGTACTATATCCAACGCCTCCAGTCTATGCGTTTCCTACTTCTTTTGATTTGCTAGATGCTTTGGTAAGCCCGCCGCCTCATGGAGCCCGCTTCAGGCCATTGTGGGCTGAGCCATGTGCGCACCACCGAGGGACATTGTGGTGTTGATTACTCTTATTTTGGTAGTTCTCACTTACGTTGCTCAGGGACGTACCCCACCAGCTATAGCCGTGCAGGTGGGATTTAGTTATTAGCTTTGGTTGCTTTATCTGTCAATTTTCATAATGTTGTTAAATAGCCCGGCCGGTTCGTGCGTAGGCTCTGACTATGACTGCGGTATTTCTTTATTTTTTAAACGTAGGTAGCCATACATTGGGGAGCTCCAACGGCAGGGGAGGTTTTTCTGGACAGTGGCTGTATATATATATTTTTTTTTTTTTTTATTGTGAAGATTAGGGATGGGGAGAAAGAATGTTGGAATACAACTCAGGGCCCTGTTTTTCAGCTTTTCAGTGGTTGCATATGCTTGTGTGTTACCCAGGCTGGTTGGTTTTTGTGTTTTGGTGTTTTTTTATTTATTTAAGTGCCTGGGGGGAGATATACCTTTAAATCCAACCTGCGGCGGACATCTTGGATTTCGGTGACACGCAGGCTGGAACGCAGAGATCCAAGCAGCTCCGATCCTGCTGTAGCAGCTGTTCTCAGCCCCCCTCCACACCGCAACAGAGCAGGCAGATCGATGGCAGCACAGGGAGGCAGGAGGGAACAGCGGGAAGGCGCACTGGTCAGATTCTCTGCCGGCCGGGAGAGGTAAGTGCTGCGTGCAGCTACAGCGCCATGGCAGCCATGTTGATTATCCTCCCGTCGCACCTGAGCCCTCCGCCACCACCGCGGGCCCCACCGGTAGCCTCAGTCCCCAGTAGGGACGGCAGGAGGTGTGTAGGGGGGGGGGGGCACAGGACCACGGAGCAGGAAGGCGCGCTCTGACGGACCTCTGGTCTGGGGAAGGTATGTCCGGTACTCGGCTCTCTCTCCCTCACAGAGCTATGGCAGCCATTTTAGAAGCCATGCCCGGCTGATAGTCGGCTGGCTACTCCCTCACTTCTTCCTCCAGAGCGCGCAGGGGGAGATAGGCTCAGGCGGGGGACAGGCTGCAGCCCTCGTGAGGAAGGGCGATTAGGCCCAGGGGGACCGAGGCTCAGGTGTGGGTACAGCTCGCAGCACCCGTGAGACCCCTATGTGAAATGGCGCCGAGTGACAGGGGTGTGCAGCGCTCGGGAATAGGGAGACAGGCTTGGCTTGGCAGTTGACAGCTCTGCCACAGCCGAGACCCGTGGGAGGAGGGGTGTCCAGAAAGAGAGATTGTCCTAATTTGGGTTGACAGGAGTGGGAGGCAGACCAGGTTCCAATTTAATTGTTTGAAGGGGGGTTGGGGGGACAGATCTGCGAGTCAGCTCACCTGAGTATTCTCCAGGGCCTCAGGAGGAGAGGGGCAGAATCCAACTCACGTTTTTTCAGCTCTGTTTTTATACTCTTCTGCTCTGTGATAAAGTCAAATATGTTGTACTTTGCATCTGTAAGTGGGTGTCTGATTTTGTGGTTTTATTGAGTGCCTGTTTATCCGTATGATACTGCAGGGCCTCGTGTCTCTTCGGCCTACAGTAGGTTTACAAGCAGCCACACCATCTAGGCCCCATAAGTGGGTAATTTCCCCAAATATAGTCCGATTTGTTCAAGTCTCAGTTTGTGGTGATCCCCAGCTCTACTACACTCTAAATCTGTGTCTTTTTTGGTAATTAGAGCGACGATGCCCTGTGATGGATAAAGCTTGTGGTTTTGCTATTCAGGAGCTTAAGCACTACACGTCCATCTTGTCTGAGCTCCAAGCCACGCCCTCATGTCCAAACTCTCTGTTTTTAATGCACTAAGTGCAAGTTTATTCTATAGATTGGTGGCCCTTCTAAAAATGATATCTGGTCTATCTGGGATGACACTGCCCAAGATTGGGTCATTTTTAATTATGCTCCAATGTCTGGTTAAAATGCTTTGTATCTCCTTCGCTTCCCCACTGTAGTTTGTGAGAAATGCAAAGTCAAACTTCTTATTTCTCTCCTTTGTTTTAATCCTAGGTTTCAACAGTTCTTCTCTATTTGTTGACTCTACTTTTCTAATTGCCTTGGTTAGTTTCTCTTCTTTATATCCCTTCTCTAGAAACCTCTGTTTTAAATTTTCTGCTTGTATCGAGAAGGTTACTGAGTCACTACAGTTTCTTTTAAGTCTTGTAAATTGCCCAGGCGGAACCCCATCCATCCACCTGGGCAAGTGACAACTGGATCTCAATATGTAATTATTTTTATCCGTATCTTTGAAGAAGGTTTTTGTCCTTATATTTTCCTCCTCAATGAATATCACAAGATCCAGAAAATTAACACTTTGAGAACTGTATTGACTAGTAAATTTTAGATTCTTCTCATTAATATCCAGTGACTCCAGAAAGTCTACCAAGGTCTCCTGGCCCCCCCTCCAGATTAAAAATATATCGTCTATGAAACGGCGCCATAGGACCAGGTCCGCCCCCCAGTCGCCGCCCTGCCAGATCACCTCGTCTTCCCTGTTTATGACCGTCTGGGAAGACGAGGTGATCTGGCAGGGCGGCGACTGGGGGGCGGACCTGGTCCTATGGCGCCGTTTCATAGACGATGTATTTTTAATCTGGAGGGGGGGCCAGGAGACCTTGGTAGACTTTCTGGAGTCACTGAATATTAATGAGAAGAATCTAAAATTTACTAGTCAATACAGTTCTCAGTGTTAATTTTCTGGATCTTGTGATATTCATTGAGGAGGAAAATATAAGGACAAAAACCTTCTTCAAAGATACGGATAAAAATAATTACATATTGAGATCCAGTTGTCACTTGCCCAGGTGGATGGATGGGGTTCCGCCTGGGCAATTTACAAGACTTAAAAGAAACTGTAGTGACTCAGTAACCTTCTCGATACAAGCAGAAAATTTAAAACAGAGGTTTCTAGAGAAGGGATATAAAGAAGAGAAACTAACCAAGGCAATTAGAAAAGTAGAGTCAACAAATAGAGAAGAACTGTTGAAACCTAGGATTAAAACAAAGGAGAGAAATAAGAAGTTTGACTTTGCATTTCTCACAAACTACAGTGGGGAAGCGAAGGAGATACAAAGCATTTTAACCAGACATTGGAGCATAATCAAAAATGACCCAATCTTGGGCAGTGTCATCCCAGATAGACCAGATATCATTTTTAGAAGGGCCACCAATATATAGAATAAACTTGCACCTAGTGCATTAAAAACAGAGAGTTTGAATCAAAAGGGTTGGCTGCAAAGTGGAAAAGGTTTTTTTGGGTGCAGCACCTGTAGGGCGTGTGAATTTAAATCCAGTAAAAAAAACTAATTCAGTTCAAATATCACGAATGAGATCTTCAAAATAGAGTCCTGTTTAACATGCAGAACAGATCATGTGATATACATCCTGGAATGCCCGTGCAAACTCCAATACATAAGCAAAACAGAGAGACCGGTGAGGACAAGGATATTAGAACATCTAAGCAGCATCAAGCGTAAATTAATTACACACAGTGTCTCAAACCATTTTCTAGAGAAACACCAAGGTGACCCAAAGGGTTTAACATATATGCCAATAGAGAGTGTTAAACAACATTGGAGAGGGGGTGACAGAAACCTAGATCTGATCAAGAGAGAATCCTTTTGGATACATAAATTAAAAACCCTCCACCCTAGAGGCCTGAATATGGAAATTGATGTTGCTCCTTTTTTAAGATAGAGGTCTTCATATTATATTGTTATCATGATCTGGTTTTCATGCCTTTTTTAAGATAGAGGTCTTCATAATATATTGTTATCGTGATCTGGTTTTAATGTCTCTTTTCCTCCACTTCTCGTTTGTATCCCGCTTCTCCTGCAGGTCACCAATGCGCCGTCATTTTTTGTCTGCACACCGTTAATGTTATACACTACCGACACACTTAATCACACTGCGGCCAGATCCGCAAGCCGGGAGATTTCCCGGCTTGCTAGTGGCCGCCCCTCGGCGTGCCGCGCGTCATAGACGCGCGGTCACGCGTCTTCGGGAGCGTGCGCCCCCTGCACGCGCGTCCAGGGGCTCCCCGAGGGAGCCCTGGTGTCCCGCGATCGCGGGACAGCGGCAGGGGGTTCCGGGGGACCCGGCGGACCCTGCAGCGGTAGGGAGAGCGCCCCGATCGGAGGGCGCTCTTCCGCTGCTTCGGCGCGCGCCCGTCACTCTCGGGCGCGCGCCAGGCTACTGCTGCGGCACAGAACGGGCAAATGCTCGAATAAACTTGGCCACAGCAGTATCATGTGTTTATTACTTTATAGAAGGTTATCCTCCTGCTGCTATGCTGTAATCTATGCTATTCTGTTGTAACTATATGTTTCATAATTGCCTCATCTATGGGATTGATATCACCATTGTTTGCTGGGGTGCATATATATATATATTTTTTCAAAGTTGGTAAAGGGTTTTAATTCTTATATAATAATCTTTTTAATTTGTGAACGATTCAAATCTGTATGTTGTTCTAATTTGAGGCATTCACACCATCATATAACTCTATCTTCATTAAAATCTAAATGTCACTTTTCCCATTCGTACTAATCTATATATTTTTGACCTATTTTAAAATGTATTATATGCATTTAAACATTTAATTAATAGTCTCCCAATGCACAGCTGAAACCCGAAACCTATAGGATGGTCCGAATACTCCGTTAGGCATTTCAGGGGTTAATTAATAATTGACTCTAATATAAAAGGGTAGAGAGGGGAGGGGGGGTCCTATACTCCTGACGAAGCCTATTGTCCTATTGGGCGAAACGCGTTGAGAGGACCCGCCCAGGATACGTGTTGATTGGCCCTGCCAGCCGCCTGTCAAACTGCAGTGCCGGAAGTGACGCGACGGAGCCCCGCGCAAACCGGAAGTGACGGATCGCCACGAAAATCAGACTGGAGGTGATTCACCTGGCATCCAGGGGACAGACACAGCAGCCTGGTGATCGAGCCTGCCTTCTCGGGGCACAGAGGGGATACCTTGGAGGTGTGGCAGTCACGCCTGTTCCTGGAGGCAATTCCAGTATCACTGCTGCGTGGAGAGGACAAGCAGCTGCGGTGCGGTGAGCGGTGAGCGGTGGCCACATCCAGACACTCTTAGTCACTTGGTATAAGTGCTAAATGCTTGATATTGTCTTTGTTATTGTAAGTGCACATTTTTAAACTACACCATAAAGTAAGCCTTTTTATACTGATCTGCACCATGGAGATTTATTTTTATTCTTCCATGTTCCTATCTACCTGATGCTTATGTGTGAGAGCTGTCCTGTCTATCCAGACGACATCACAGATTCAACAGATCCAGTTATTGCCCTTATTCATCTGCCATCCTGTGAGTAGGTTTTACAGAAGAGCCAAGTTTCCTCACATACTGCAATATTGAAGTTTACAGTCTGCACTTAGTTTGTGTTTTTCGTTGTTTTTTCCTTTATGCTCCCCCTGGGTTGTGAGAACATATATCGATTATCTGGGACCATTGAAGACAGTCCCTTCCAGAGGGTTTGAGCAGGGGTTTACAACCATTTATATACGGTTTTTCACTATTATCAGTCACTTATATATTATATGCACTTAAGTTATTGTAAGTATTTTTATACACTTTATTAATTATTCACTTATAGATTGGTGAACACTAGTTTTGTTTCAGCGCCTTCTTTACACTATCACCTTGTCACATAAACTATTTGCTCACATGGCCTTGTGTGAGTATAGTGCCAAAATTGGTATCTTTGCCCGGCTCTCTCACAATGATACAGCTTCTTCTCCTCTTTTGGCACAATCCCCCTTCGGTTTGGTACAGTACGTCGGAATGCCTCCGTCCACTCCACCTCATGCAGAGAATCCCCAATCCGGGAGAAATATACACAAGCTGTGTATGATAAAAATGTAACAACAATTTTATTAAAATGATCACTGCGGATCCAGCCTTCTCTGTAACTCCCACCCGCTATCAACAACCGCGTCCGATTGGAAGATGATGCGTGTCAGCAATAGCAAGGGCAGAGGCAGCTTCCCACAGTGGCCACCGAGGCTCAGAAGGTATCAGCACATAGAGCAACGCATTTCGTTTGTATCTTCAAAATTCCTCAGGCTCTCTTATTCTGGATGAGGGTTCGTGGTTTAAATAACCAAGATAACCCGGAAGTAAAAGCGTTCTTCACAACTAAAACAAACTATGGTGCTAATATATACAAACTGTAGTATTTGTAAAAAGCCTGCTACTGCTTATACTACATACAAAAGTGAATACATAATACATAATGCACAAATATATTTTAAAAAGGCAACATACAGGGAGAAAACATCATTGTACTCCCCATAGTGGTGAATATTCAAACAATCTAACTACATTAAATGAATAGCCTCTATAGTAACTCATACAGGTGTAGCCATGTTGTTAAATGGCCTACAGTTTTCTCTCATGCTGGCAGTAAGCCTGGTAAGTTACAGGGTTGCCAGCATCAATCATGGAGGTTTGCCCTCACACCCTGATGAGGTGTCATATGTATCCAAGGGGAGTGGTAACATGCTCTGAGTCCACTGTTAGTGACATCAGAGATGTGCCAGGTTCCTGAGGTATATAAGGCACAGCACTGTCCAAAGTTAGGGTGTTCTACAAGGTTGAGCAGAGCAGAAGGCCAGAGTCTACTAGTGAAGCAACTAGTGACACTGCTCTAATTGAGGGCCCAGCAGCAGCCCGGCTGGCTGGGCCTACACTGTGTCCAGGGACCTGGCACAGGAGGTGATTCCACTTCATTAACAGAGCATACCTTTCAAAGAGAAGTACCAGCCAAAATGAGCGGCTGAGTTGCTGGCTGTGAAGGGCAGCTGGCCCATACCACCAATTAATAAAGATGTCCAGTTCTAAATCAACTCCACTGTGTGAGACTGAAGTTACTCTCCAGCAGAAGGCACCACCGAGAAGGAGTTCCTCATCAGAACCATCGCCCTGCGGATGCAGAGATCCTGATGAGGTGGAGGCGCTGCACTGTATGTAGGTAGGACTCATACACGCTTCCTCAGCTGCCTGTCTGGGTTGACATCCCCACACAACATCATGCGGGAGACTCAGGAGTCCTGTTGACAACAGGTGCACCACCAGACACTACCATGTAATGGGGACTGGTTAGACCACAGGGGCCATTATGAGATTGGGTGGGTCAGCCTTAGCCAGAAAATCTGTTACACAGGTATTGTGAGTGCAAAGTACAATAAATTAAATACTAATGACATAATGGTAACCTAATTGTCTTATCACACATTGTGGGATACAGAATGAATTCTATTATAGAAATTTTATATAAACATATCAACATAAGCTAGGTGAAAGTTTCTTATTGACCTCCTCGTGTAATGAAGTGCTAACATTTATGTACCATATATAGTACTAGACTATAATGCCTCCTAAAGGCTCTAATAATAGATGGAAAACCATTTTAAAAATAACTCATATTTAGAGAACCTAAATATAGAATCTTAGATAAATAGAACGTAATGGCTTTAGAGGGATAATTAGTAGAGAGGGAAAATATAGTAAATCTTACACCTTATTTCTCCAAGTGCATAAATTAAAATATAAGATTATATCTACATATATTAACGACCACTACAGTGACGATGGTGGTAGAGGCATCTAAAAGAAAGAGAAAGAAGAAATACAGAAATGGTGATGGGGCTGAATTTAAAAATGTATTAAATAGTTTATTAAATAAAGGCACCAATGTCAATGTCAACATTGAGGCCTTGGAGAAACAAAGATTTCAATTGGTATATCCAAAAAGTCTCAGCCTTGCTCAACTTTGTTAGTCTATTGCCACCTCTTTGTCCCTGTGGAATACTTTCTATACCCCGGTATATTAAACCTAAGGGGTCTGCATTATGTACCAATTCAAAGTGTGTAGACACACTATGCATGGCCAACCTCCTCCGAATGTTGCCCATGTGCTCCAGCACCTGGACCCCTAAGGGTCGTGATGTCCGTCCGACGTACTGGAGACCACATGGGCACTCAAGGAGGTAGACCACGTAGGTGCTCCTACAATTTATAAAACCCCTGTTGTAAATTCCTGTCCTGTTGTATTTGATTTAAAGTTGTTTTTTTCTTTGGATGCTTGGGTACAAGCTTTAAAGCTGAAACAGCTGAAAAATACTACTGGTCTAGGTAGCCAATTCCTATTTTCTGTAGTCTTCGTTCTGGGATGCATATTAGGGTCTAAACTCGTTTTTAAGTTTCTGGCACTAGTGAAAATCACCTTTGGTGCTTCTTTCATGATTTCTGCAAATGCCAATGCTTTCTTATAATTTTAGAGATTTTTTGAGCATCTTTATTATATTTTGTAATAAATGGTACACCTTGTCTTTTATTATCAGTCTTTGGTTTTGTTTGTAGGAGGTCTTTCTGATTAAGCGCAGAGGCTTTTAATAGAGCCCCCTCTACTAGGGCGGGGTTATATTTCCTATTCAAAAATCTATTTTTAAGAATGTCTGCTTGATTTTTAAAAGCTGTGTCATCGGAACAGTTTCGTCGAATACGTCTAAACTGGCCGTATGGGATATTGTTCAACCATTGTTTGATGGCAGCTATTGTTTAATAAAAAATTATTTGCATCAACTTTCTTAAAAATGTTTTTGTTTTAATTTCATTTTATCTATAAAAATAATAAGATCCCAAAAAATTATTTCTTTATCATTGTATTCTGAGGTGAATTTTAAATTTATATTATTGTTATTCAAATATTTTAGAAAAAGCAATAGATCCTCCTTTCCCCCCTTCCAAATAAAAATCACAACAATAAAACGTTTCCAGAGGACCAAGTTCGCACCGAATGGGTTATGAGACCATGTATTCTCCAACTCCCATTCTGCCATAAAGGTGTAAGCGTAGGCAGGTGCAAACTTGGTCCCCATAGCAGTACCCCATTTTTGCCGATAAAATACATTGTCGAATAAAAACACGTTATGTTCTAATACAAATAAAATCAGGTATAATAAAAAAAATGTTGTTCTGTTTATAAATTAATGTCTCTTTCAAGGGTATTACAGACTGCATTGCATCCATCTGTGTGTCTTATTGAAGTATATAAACTGGTGACATCACATGTGCCCAATACATAGTGATCCTCTCATTGGATCTCCGACAAACAATTTAAAATGTGTGTGGTATCCCTAAGATGTGATTTAGCTAAAACAACATACTTTTGTAAAAATACATCAATATATTCAGATATATTTGATGTTAAAGAACCGATACCCGAAATAATTAGTCGCCCGGAGGTTTTAATGGATCCTTATGAATTTTCGGCAAATAATAGAAATGGCCATATTTTTTCAAATGTGGGAGTTGACCGGCATGCCAATTTATGTTACAGACAGCAACATGTAAAAAGAGCGCATGCACCAAGCAATATGACATACAGCAATTTCTCACATGCAAATCCAAGTGGGTTGTTTATTACCTCTGTTATATAAGTGGGAATGACACGCAGGAAATTGGATTCCATGTCCTTGAACACACCCATAATATCAGGAATGCCCAATGGGACTTAGTGCCAAAGAAAAAAATAACATCTGTTGCCAGACTTATTCTCGTAAAACATCAGTCAGACCCTCTGTTTTTAACAGCTTTTGCAATTGATAAAGTCTCAATGGGCATCAGGGGTGGAGACCTTGAGAAGGCAATACTCAAAAAGGAAAGTCGATGGATCACTCAATTAGAATGTATTATGCCCCATGGTTGAAATGATTATATAGGATATGCAATGTTTCTATAGGCATTATTTGAGAATACAATATGCATATATACCTATTTTTGTCTAATTACTTTCTTTACCCACATTAGGGTTTAGTCATACCCTATGGGTATATATTATGGCAGGTGCTACCAGTTTAATTTTCTATATATCTGTGTGCCCCATTCTGTGTTTATGAGTGCTTGTATGTGCTTTGTTTACATTATTATTACATTGATGTAAGTTCTCTTGCAATAGTCAGCATATCAGTCGGTGCTATTATATTTTGTCTTGTGTCAGATGGATCTGATTTTGACTTAATTTCAGACTTATGCAGTGCCTATGAATGACGAGAAACTACATCTCTGCTATCTGCATTTTGATTGGTCCAACAGCAACACATGACCGCTGACGTCTTTGAGAGCGCAACCTTGAAATATTCACCGCTGAGAGAGAGACATCAGTTCCAGAAGAAGCCGGCTGCCGCGAAACGGCCGTTGAAGTGCTGCCGGGACCGAGCCTGTTACCATCATATGCAGTTTTCCCGGATTGAAAAATGACAAGAGGCTGGATTGTGCAGGGCTGACGAAGCGATGAGCAGAGCATACTTGTGCATGGAGCATATTTAGTTACATTAATTAATTTACTTCTAATTTCACTCAATTGCCAACTTAGGCTGTGCTCCGCTAAATAGCCTGACGTATAGCTTCCTTGATACACGCCACAATTCTGATGCCACAACTACAACTCTCTTCTATCTAACAGGTTCTGCCTTGACGTGGCTCGCAAGCTTACAACGCTTTGGCCAAAGGGTTAAACTAAATGACCCTACTTCAAGAGAATATATAAGTATTTTACTGTGTATTTCTGTCATGTTGGATGTAGCATTGGGCTTCTCTGTCGTCTGTTGTATACATATGCCACGCTCAATAGCACTCCATTTTGACACATATACATATATATATTTTGTGGGGGCTCAGGGGTTCCCAAAAAGAGCTTACTGGGGTTCTGTGTTTTGTTAACCCATTCTCAGCTGTTCCAGCTGGTGGAGGTTGGTGGCTCCTCCTTCCCAGGTTTTAAGCCCGCCCCTCCCCACTTCCCTAGTTTGCAAGTGACTCATTCTGCTGGATATAGACTCACTGTGGTCTTTCTCCCTCCTAATAGAGGTAAATGAGAATTTTAATCCTAATAGAGGTATATTAGTATTTTATCTGGTAGTGTTAGGACTTGCGAACAGGTGTCTGCCTTGACGTGGCTCGCAAGCTTACAACGCTTTGGCCAAAGGGTTAAACTAAATTACCCTACTTCAAGAGAATATATAAGTATTTTACTGTGTATTTCTGTCATGTTGGATGTAGCATTGGGCTTCTCTGTCGTCGGATTTTTTATGTTTGCAAGTGGGTGTTTTCCCACTGTGATTTGCATCAATTACATAAACTCAGGAAGAGCCATGTTCTCAACTTATATTAGCTAGTTAGAGATACTTTGTTTTTCAAGCAACACCTGCTCATGATACATTATACGCTGCAAGGGTTATCCTTGGCATATGTTTTATCATAGGGGTATGATCTTGTGCTTTCATATGAATGCATTTCTTATTCTGTCATTTTCACAAGAAAAGTTCTGAGTGTAGTTCTGCTCTGACATGTGTATCTGGATCATCGGTTTTGCACACGTGTGCTTCTCAGACCAGCAGGTCATTACTTTCAATGGGAACTTTTAGTTCCCATTGTCTGTGTTAGGGCATTTTTCCTTATTCCATTGTATTATTGTCAGTATTTTATCTTCAGATCATATTTATGTCTCTTACATTTTTTGTTTATTGTTTATACTTTTGGGTTTTGTTGCTTTATGTTCTATGCGGTTTTCTTTTCGTCCCCGCTTTGGTCTTAATCTGTCTTTTTTCTCATATTTCTCTCGTTTTTAATTTTAGTCTTTAATAAAAAAAATTGAACTTTCATTATTTATCAGAGTGCTTTTTGTGGGTTTTGTTCTCTTTGTGTTTTGATATTTTCTTTCCCCTTTTCACCACCACTGGCATTATTTTTGCTCTATTTTGTGGTTTTTGGTACTTTATTATTATTAGTGTTTTTTTGATGCGGTTATCTGTTACCTTATTCTGTGACTTAAGTGTCATTCTTTATACCTGCTCAAATCACTTAATTTAATTAAAGTTATTATGGATTTTATAGTTAATGAACAGCGGCGACTTGCTACCACTGACTCAATTTTTTGTGTTAATGCAGCATCTGCTGCTACAAGTACACCCGTACTAGATGTTTCAGGGGATGACCAAATAAAGGCACTTACAAATTTACTCACTATACAAGTACGCACATGGTGAAATAGAACTACTTTAGATAGATACCTCAAAAATAAGTTAATTCCAAAGGGTTTCATATTCAGACTTTTCCTGCATTCCCATTTACTGATTTATTTACTAATTATTTTAGAGGCCCTGTGACGGTGAGGGGTTACCAGGCTCAATAATAAAGGTTTAGCCCACTTGGTTTCCCCTGATCTGTGTTTTGGGGTCCTAGAGTGTCAGGTTTTTGTCATGACTGTCGTTCATGCATTACTGTGATGGTGTGTAAATTATGTGACAATACAGAATTTTTGTGTTTTTGCCTTTCCAAGAGTACCAACAACAAAATGTTCACAATGTTCAGCGCTCCTCGTTATATGAAAAAGACGTGAGAAAGAAAAAGGCAATAGTGTAGTACGTTCACATACTGGTATCAGCACAAAAGGTGGTAATATATACACTTACTTAAAAGTGCCTATACCAGGCACGTAACGGTATCTTTTGCAGGCAAATCACCTCCGTTTTGGCAATAACTTCAAGAGGAACTTCTTTTTATAAAAGCTTCTGCTTTATATAAAAGTTCAGGTACTGGTTTAACACATTACAGTGTAAAAACAATTAGAGGCAGACCAGTTCGTGTGCTCTCCCCCGGTTTCTGCGACATCCACCGCCGATCCAGTCGGCGTTCTACGTCACTTCCGGTCTCTGGTGTTACACCGTAACTGGTCCTCCCGGCAACCCTACGCATTTCAAAGGTAGTCCTTCTTCGTCAGGGGTAAGTATGGTGTATCCTGGTGCTCCTTTCTTTTATACCCGTCCACGCAATGTTATATGAAATTATTTTAATTATAACTAAATTGCGCAAATGGGGTAACATAGAAAATGCATAATAAAACAATTCTAATACAACAATTTAAAAAAAATACATACAGTACATCTAAAAATAAAATGTTCTATTATATGAATATACCAATAAACCGAATCTGAAGACAATTTTGATAGTAAAGATATTCTGATCGCAGCAATTACAGAAATAGGTGAGGACGTTTATGCTTAACTATGCTATATAATTAACTTATTTCGTGTAATACATTATTAAAGTGAGTTCATGTGATAATTAATTAATATACATTATATAATTCTGTGATAATATATTGTTAATATAAAAGTGATTAAATTATATAAAGTGATCTATCAGAGAAATGAATTAATTTGTTAGAAAAAGATCTCATACAGATAACTAAGTTAGAAAGCATCACAGGTCAATATTGATGTTTAGTCCTCTAGGTATTAATGTTTTTAATTTAGGAATCCATAATGTTTCTCTTTGGGATATTTTTTTGAATCAGATCCCTTCCTCTATTGGTTAATTCAAGTTTATCAATCCCTATGAATCTTAATCCTTCTGGGATGCTTTCTAACTGAGTTATCTGTATGAGATCTTTTTCTAACAAATTCATTCATTTCTCTGATAGATCACTTTATATAATTTAATCACTTTCATATTAACAATATATTATCACAGAATTGTACAATGTATATTAATTAATTATCACATGAACTCACTTTAATAATGTATTACACGAAATAAGTTAATTCTATAGCATAGTTAAGCATAAACTTCCTCACCTATTTCTGTAATTGCTGCGATCACAATATCTTTACTATAAAAATTGTCTTCAGATTCGGTTTATTGATATATTCATATAATAGAACGTTTTATTTTTAGATGTATGTATTTTTAAAAATTGTTATATTAGAATTGTTTCATTATGCATTTTCTATGTTACCCCATTTGCGCAATTTAGTTATGATTAAAATAATTTCATATAACATTGCGGGGAGGGTATAAAAGAAAGGAGCACCAGGATACACCATACTTATCCCTGACGAAGAAGGACAACCTTTGAAACACGTAGGGTTTGCCGGGAGGACCAGTTACGGTGCAACACCAGAGACTGGAAGTGACGTAGAATGCCGACTGGATCGGCTGTGGATGTCGCAGAAACCGGGGGAGAGCACACGAACTGGTCTGTCTCTAATTGTTTTTACACTGTAATGTGTTAAATCAGTACCTGAACTTTTATATAAAGCAGAAGCTTTTATAAAAAGAAGTTTCCTCTTGAAGTTATTGCCAAATCGGAGGTGATTTGCCTGCAAAAGATACCGTTACGTGCCTGGTATAGGCACTTTTAAGTAAGTGCATATATTACCACCTTTTGTGCTGATTCTATTATGTGAACGTACTTCACTATTGCCTTTTTCTTTCTCACGTCTTTTTCATATAACGAGGAGCGCTGAACATTGTGAACATTTTGCTGCTGCTGGGAATTGGGAACAATTCAACTGTTCAAGCTGCACCGCATCACTTTATCTCTAAGGGTTTGGACTCTATATGTGTAGAGCGCTTCCTATCATTTGTTTCTAGGAGTGCCAGCAAGTAGAGATTACAAGTCTAGGAGTTTCAGGGTGGTTTTTGCAGAGAAAGTCTTGTCAGATTGTGGATATGTAGCGAGGTCCACGAGTTACGGGATACCTCAAAGATGTACCCGAGAATCAGGATACATTGAAGCACAGTTCTCTGGTCAAAATCCAACCCTGGATACGTTCTTGTGACTCACTGCCAGGGTTCCCTTCTTCAGCACAGACCAGAAAGGTAAAAAGGGCATAGGGGATTCAGGTATCCCCACAACGGTACATGGGTCTGGGTATAAGGGGGGGATGCCAGTTCATGCCCAAGTCACCCTGACCCTGGCATAGAGGATCAGGTGGTGCCTCAGCTATGTGATAAAGCTGAGAGGTTTTTATTTGTGTGCCAAATGTAAAGTCAGGTTTCAACAGTGTGGCAGGTATAAGGTTAGTAAGAGTAGAGATATATCTTCTTATTCTTTCCCTGACACCAGAAAGAGGGACTTAGACATTTTTAGCACAAGATACAGTGTAAAGGTATATTTTATTAAAGGATTACATTTAATAGGAAAATATACTTGTAACTTGTATATGAACGGTGGGATTTATAAGTCCTGGGTTCCGAGAGACCAGATGGCCACCAGTCTTGGTGCCACTGTGTCTGCTCAGGTCCCAGACTTGAAAGCCTCAGGGATGCCAAGGTGTTAGAACAGGCAGAGTATTGGAGTTACACTCAAGTACCCATGCCTTGGTAGCACAAAGGGCTATCCGGACACCATTTTCCCAGCCCCAGACTTTGCGGAGCCCGGAACAGCGGAGAACTCAATATGATAAAAGATTGGCTCATGCCCTTTAGCAGAGTTTAAATTGGTGCCCGCACGGCTTCAGGATACCGGTAAATCGGTGATAGGCTGAGAGAGGAATTCCCACGCACTGATTGGCTGTAGTGTTTTGAGAATGTGACTCCAAAACCTATAAGAACCCTTGCAGCCCATCAGGACAGCAGATTCTAAGCACCAAACCATCAGCGGCAAATTTAAAGATCCTCTGGGAGATATTGTATAGACGCGAGCCGGCTTCATGAAATTCAAGGCAAGAAATTTTCTAATGCCTGGTTTTCAGGGGCCAGGTTCTGAAAACAGAACTTAGCGGTCGTGGCTTGAATTGTATGCTGAATTGCGTTCCAGGACTTTTGTGAGTACCTCCCGGTCATTGGAAAGGACTCATACAGACCTAATTTTGTAGCCATTTGGACTAGGAAAGTTTAGTTTGTTAGCCCAGATCCCCAGTAAGTTTGTTTTCTATTGCATATTGTGATCCATTGTGTGTATGTCTTTTCCTGGAATAAATTACAATTTATTTTACCTCCTTGTTTTGCTCAATCATATGCTCCCGGTATAAAAGGTGTTAATAAACCTGGTCTTCCGTGACATGCCCTATCTCTTGGAGCTATTTCAAAATGAAAATTTGAAGTTCTAAGATTTACGCATCCCGTGGTTCCCACACTCTATTTACTACCTAAAATTCCTAAGAACCTTTCCCACCCCCCAGGACGACCTATTGTTTCAGGCATAGGGGGGTTGTCAAAGCCCATTTACTGATTCCTTTATTGTTTTTACCTTTTTTTCGTTGAGACCCTCCCTTCATATGTGTGGGATACGATGGACGTGTTATTAAGGCTTTATCAGATAACGGTGGACAAGAAGACAATTATGGCCATGTGTGACGTTGAAAGCTTATATACTTGTATTAAACATCAGACAGTCTACACGCAGCGAAGTACTTCTTGTCCATTCCAAATCTTAGCTCTGATCTTGTTAATACACTAATGCAATTTTTGTTATTTAATCCCCACACAATTATTTTGTGTTCAAAAATTATTTTTTTCTGCATATCAGGGGAAGGGCGATGATTGCAACATGTGCACACTCCAATGCAAATCTGTTCCTGGGGTGGTGGAACGGGAGGTGGTATTTACAGAAAACAACCAAGATCTATTGTAACTAGGCATGTTTTGTTGTGGTTGAGGTACATCGACAAACTCTTCATTCTCTGGCAATGATCCCATGGGGATTTTCAGTGATTCGGCGTTGCCATCAACCACAACTAGAACAATATTAAATGCACCTCCCAGTGGAGTAAATCCACAATAGCATTTCTTGACCTTCAAATAAGTATTAATTTGGAAGGATTATTGTTACAGATATACATCACAAAAATACATCATCCAATACAGTACTACAATCTACCAGCTCTCACGCATCTCACCAAATTAGAGGCATATCCGGTGGTGAATTTTTGCTTTTGAAATGAATTTGTTTTTCTCTTGAAACATTCCATGCAAGAGCAGATGATTTAAAGCAGTGTTTCCATTGCTGTGGCTACAGTAATAGTATAATTAACCAGGGGTCCAAAAATAGCTTTAAAAGGGAACGCCAATCACTCTTAGTATCCAAGGCGAAAAAAATTAAACATCCAGTCATAAGGTTCATTGGAACATTTAATAATCAATGGTTACAATTAATAACGATAATTAGCAAATGTTGGGGTATTTTGTTAACTGACATAGAACTTAGAAAGGTTTTGGTTGACACAGTAAACTTGATAATCAGAAGATCGCACAACTTCCAGGATAAACTAGTGAAAGCCATAATGTCCCTATGTAATCTGGCACCTTTTTGGGTTGTAATACCAAGAAAGGTTTTTTCAAATGTGGGAGTTGCTCGGCATGCCAATTTATGTTACAGACAGCAACATGTAAAAGAGCGCACGCACCAATTAATATGATATATTGCAATTTCTCACATGCAAATCCAAGGGGGTTGTTTATTACCTGTGTTGTCCATGCCAATTAATATATGTGGACATGACAACGCGGGAAATTAGATTCTGTCTCCTTGAACATACCCATAATATCAGAAATGCCCAATGGGACATAGTGTCAAAGAAAAAAATAACAACTGTTGCCAGACATTTTCTCACAAAACATCAGTCAGACTATTATTATTGTATTATATTATTAATTATTGTAGCATGGAAGCTGTGTTCTCTGAAAATACCCACTACAGTACCATTACAAATATGTTTGGGACTTTATTTAATGATATTGATATTAATATTTGCTAATAGCATTTGGAGAAATTGCCTACACAGACTGCCACTGTGATGATACACTATTGCTACAATCTACAAATGATAGGACACACTAATACTACAATCTATCTAATTGTGGGAGAATTCATGTTTCCACCCTTTTCATGTGATTTTTTGTGTTTGTAAATGGGTGTTTTCCCACTGTGATTTGCATCAATTACATTAACTCAGGAAGAGCTGTGTTCTCAGCTAGTATTAGCTAGCTAGAGATACTACGATTTTCAAGTAACATCTGCTCATGGTATATTATAATCTTCAAGGGTTCTCCTAGGCATATGTTTTATCATAGGGATATGATCTTGTACTTTCATACTGAATGTATGCATTTCTGATTCTGTCTTTTTCACAAGACAAGCTGAGTGTAATTCTGCTCTGCCATGTGTATCTGGATCATCGGTTTTGCACACGTGTGCTTCTCAGACCAGCAGGTCATTACTTTCAATGGGAACTTTTAGTTCCCATTGTATGTGTTAGGGCATTTTTCCTTTCCCATTGTATTATTGTCAGTATTTTATCTTCAGATCACATTTATGTCTCTTACATTTTTTGTTTATACTTTTGGGTTTTGTTGCTTTATGTTCTATGACAGGCCTGCCCAACTCGTAAAGTGAGAAGGGCCGAACTGCTCCAAGGAAAAAAAAATTGGGCCGCACGGGTTAAATCATCATCATCTCGCCTCCAGAACCTATCATCATCCTCATCCTCCTCCTCCTCCTCCTCCTCCTCCTCCTCCTCCTCCCCATCCTCATCCTCATCCTCATCCTATCCTCATCCTCATCCTCATCCTCATCATCCTCCTCATCATATCTCCCCCAGAACCTCTCACTATCAATCTTTACGATACTCCCCATCTATCTCTCATACCCCCATCTCTCCCCCTCACCCACACAATACCCCCCTCCACATCAAACACACAATACCCCCCTCCACATCAAACACACAATACCCCCTCCACATCAAACATACAATACCCCCCTCCACATCCCCCCAGCCCATTCCATGTCAGCATCCCCCCCCACAAATCAGCATCCCCCCATTTCTCTCTTCCCTCAATATGACACTCTCTCCCCTCCCCTTAATGACACTATTTCCCCCTCCAATCAATATGACACTCTTTCCCCCCTGCACCTCACATGACTCTCCCCTCCTGCACCTCACATCACTCTCTCTCCCCCCTGCAACGCACATCACTCTCTCCCCCCCCTGCACCTCACATCACTCTCTCCCCCCCTGCACCTCACATCACTCTCTCCCCTCCCCTGCACCTCACATCACACTCCCCCCCTGCACCTCACATCACTCTCTCTCCCCCCTGCAACTCACATCACTCTCTCCCCCCCCCCTGCACCTCACATCACTCTCTCCCCCCCTGCACCTCACATCACTCTCTCCCCTCCCCTGCACCTCACATCACACTCCCCCCCCTGCACCTCACATCACTCTCTCCCCCCCTGCACCTAAAATCACTCTCTCCCCCCCCTGCACCTCACATCACTCTCTCCCCCAACCTGCACCTCACATAACTCTCTCCCCCCCCTGCACCTCACATCACTCTCTCCCAGCCCCCCCTCACATGTCAGCAGCCCAGCCCCCCCTCACATGTCAGCAGCCCAGCCCCCCCCCTCACATCAGCAGCCCACCCCCCTCACATGTCAGCAGCCCACCCCCCCACATGTCAGCAGCCCATCCCCCCTCACATGTCAGCAGCCCACCCCCCACCAGCCCGTTTTTCACACCCACCCCACACCAGCCCGTTTTTACACACACACACACACACACACACACACACACACACACACACACACACACACACACACACACACACACACACACACACACACACACACACACACACACACACACACACACACACACACACACCTCTCTTAGATCAGCTGAGCACATCCTCTCTCCCCGATACTAAGCCCCGCCCCCGGCATGCTCTGACCTCCCCGGCATCCTGCTATTGAAGGAAAAAAAACACATCATCCTCATGCTGCTGCTGCCCCCGCGCACCACAAAACCTGGGGGCTGGGAGGGAGAGGGAGGGGGCTAGGGGGGAGGGAAAGGGAGGGGGCTAGGAGGGAGAGGGTCGGGGCTGGGAAGCAGAGGGAGGGAGGAGGGATGAATTGCCACCATTTTTTTAAAAACTTTTTTTTTTTTTAAATTTCATTAATTAACTGGCGCCCGGCCAGAGTCATCGCGGGCCGCACAGAGAGGCCAGACGGGCCGCATGTGGCCCGCGGGCCGTATGTTGTGCAGGCCTGTTCTATGAGGTTTTTATTTGGTCCCGCTTTGGTCTTAATCTGTCTTTTTTCTCATATATCTCTCGTTTTGAATGTTGGTCTTTAGTAAACTTTTTTAAACATTCATTATTCTTTTTGTGGGGTTTCTTCTCATTGTGTGTAGCCAGATCACCCCCTCTGCCCTGCGACCCCATTACCTCCGTGGCCGGGATCGATGGTGGGTGCTGGCGGAGCCAAGCGGCAGACCCACCAGCCATTCTGGAGGGTGGGGGCTGAGAAGGGAGCGCTCCGGTGCTCCGCAGGTCCCCGGCGGCTCCTGTGCAGGGCGCCACCATGTTGCGCGAGTTTGCGCATGCGCAGTGAATGCCGGCGGCCCTGATGAGTTGCGCATGCGCAGTGAGAAGCGCGCGAACCCTAGCCTACCAGGGAAGGCTCTTGGAAAGGAATACAAGTCCCATGATCCTCAGCAGCACCCCATGTGATGCCAGGGAGCCAATAGGGCTGAATGATTGACCTGCAGGGAGAAATAGATACATTTTGCACGCTGGAGAAGCGAGGCAGTCAAGACCAGGAAGAGATAGGGGAAGGAGGTGAGTGCAGGGGTCTGTGACCCGTTGCATTAGGCCAGCAGCCCCCTAGGCCCCAGATAGGTCCTGAGCCCCCTGATAGCTTGTGGTGCTGTAGGGACAGGCCCTAGGTTAGGGACCCTGCCCCATTAGCTGTTTGCTAGTTAGGGACACAGCAGACGCTGCACCTCCCCCAAGAGGCTTGGGCTCAAGCCTGCACCAGTAGAACAGCTGGACTATCTTCAGGTGGAATCGCCCCTGACGGATCACCACGCGGGTAGATCCTGGATGTTGTGCAGGAACTCGTCTGATCCTTTGAGAAGATCCTTTACAGCCAGGTGCCGCCGCACCGGGCAGGTATCATTATAAGTGCACCCACAAAGTACTCACACATAGTGGCAGCGCTGACCACGGGACAAGGGGGTTATACTGTGGACACGGTGTGGGGGTACACGGTGGTGGGCATGGGGGTACGCTCCTAAGCGAGAGTGACTAACACTTGAGACTTTGGTACAGTTATTGAGTTGATAACATATGGTTAATGTGAGTGTATTGTGTTATGTTGATGCTGCATATAGTAAATGGTTATACCGATACTCCAGTGTATGTGATTAGTATATGCGGGTCCTGTGTAGGGGACATTCTATACTCCTAGAATCCTGCACAGGTGGAGGCGCTGATCAAGAAACGTTCCAGAGAGCACCCCAGGTTCCCAGCAAGTGGAGGCTCAGGCCTGTGTGTTGGGTGGGAGAATACCCGTTACATGTGTTTTGAATTTTTCTTTCCCCTTTGCACCACCACTGGCATTATTTTTGCTCTACTTTGTGGTTTATTGTAATTTATTACTATTACAGTAGTGATTTTTTGGTGTGGTTATCAGTGTGTCTCTATCTTATTCTGTGACTTAAGTGTCATTCTTTTTACCTGCTCAAATCACTTAATCTATTTAAAGTTATTATGGATTTTTTAGATAATGAACAGCGGCGACTTGCTGATTCAATTTTTTGTGTTGATGCAGAACTGTTGCTACAAGTACACCCTTGCTAGATGTTTCAGGGTATGACCAAATAAAGGCACTTACAAATGTACTCTATAAACAAGTACGTACATGGTGGAATATAATTACTTTAGATAGATACCTCAAAAATAAGTTAATACCAAGGGGGTTCTGTATTCAGATTGTTCCTGCTTTCCCATTTACTGATTTAGAACTTAAAAGATAAATGGGAATCTGCCCTCACTACTTGTTCTATTGAAATCCTCAACATCTTGATCTTGCATGATGAAACCGTTTTTAAATAAATTACTCCGAATATTGAATCCTTGAAAAAAGAGGTGGAGAATGTAAGCCCAGAAAAAGTTAAATCTATGAAAACAGATTTCAACAAATAGGAGGTAGATTTAATTATTCTGAAAAAGAAGAAATTTAATAGGGATTTAGGAGATTACAGGGATGGCAAAGTGTACAAAATTAAGTGTGGGATTTAAGAAAAAAAATGCAATTTTACTGCATAGGATTGATGCCGGGAATCTCTGGAGCTGAAATCCATTAATATTAGCACCAGAGACCCCTGTCATGAATCCTATGCAATAAAAATTAATTTACAGTAAACTTTATTACCATAGCAAATAGCCTCAGGGACCCCCTACTTCCCGAGATACAGGCCCTGTTATTGGGTGCCGGTATCTCCTATGCATTAAATGTCCGTGTCACGTGACCATGGGAATAAAATGCATAGGATATACTGGCACCCAATAACAGGGCCTGTATCTCGGGAAGTAGGGGGTCCCCGAGGAGTGACTAGCATGGAAGAGGAGTGACATGTTCAGATATGTCCTGTCCTGCCAGTTAGTGCATTGTGCATTGTATTGAATTGATATTATATATCTTGTTATCTTTGTTATACTGTAATACACTAAAGCCGTTATATTATAACAGGTTTTATAGTAGGTATTGTGTCCTATGAGGAGTCATCACGCTTACACTGGGATCCTGATGGGTGGAGGCGCTGCACCACGGGATATAGTACCCCAGACCCCCATAGGCAGATGCTTGGACTCCTGTGAGTCTCACAGGTAACAGCAGCACGCGTAATCACCCACAGTTTCCTATAGGCATAGGGACAGGGGGCTACATAAGCTTAATGATTTGTCCATAAAAATATACTGTAAATTTGGGAAGTAGTCATTTGCACACAATATTTGCAGATCACATGGAATTTTATAGACATTGTCAATTTGTTAACACACAGTTTGGACACGGGCTTAATAGGCATGGTGAAATGCAAATCTGTACAAAAGCAGCACTTATTGGTATTGAATGAATATGCCTTATTCCAATTTTTCCTGATGAACACTCTATGCATAAATTTAAAACCAGAGACAGAACATAAAACACAGGCAGAGTTCAGTGCACATCCAGTGAAACTTATACACGGTACAGTGCCTAAATATATTTAACCCTGCTTCCTATCACTTGGCAAGCGTGTTACTCTGTGCTGTGTTACCTGCTGACTTACAGGGCCTGAGCCTCTGCCACGGAGAGCCCGGGGTGCATACAATATATATATATATATATATAGGTTCGGTGCAGCGCCTCCACCTGCGACAGATCCCGCCAAAGGGGGAGTTAGTCTTCGCAGAACCTCTATACAAGAATTTCTCTTACACGACCATGTTATAAAACCAATCTCGTTTACTAATAGGTCAACCTTACGATACATTACATGCCATGACATTCCGATGTGCTGGTACAAAACATTTAGCACGCCACGGAGGACGTCCACATCTATGCGCCTCGGCGAACGCCACAATAACATGCGCCTCGGCGGACACCAAAAGTACTTTCCCCCAATCCCGCCACCGGGTTTTCCCACCCCGTGTCCAATACACTAAACAGTTCTCTCGTTCCCAACGGCAGTGCGTATGTGTATGGGTGACTGCGCAGCTACTAGGTCTTAGGTGATTGAAAGGGTAAAGTTGGTGCACTTGATGAAATACCTGCCGAGCACTCCGGTGCTCGGAACTGCTATGGTTCTTTGAAAAGAGTCTCTGAGGATCCAACGCTATGATATGGGGTGCTTCTCCTTGACAGGGTAGTCCCGAATACTGCAATAGTTAGCGGGTAAAGCCCTCACAAAGGGTGTCCATAGCTCAGCTTGTCTCTACGGTGACTCAGGGCTAACTGGGCCAGGGGGCACCTTGCCTGCGCTTGGGGGGGTACAACCTCCCAGCACAGTATCTCCGTCTCCTCGTCTCTCCATTAAGCTCTTCCTCCACGTGCGCGCAATCCCTGCCTATATGCCTGGCAACTCCTCCCATAGGCTAAACGCTCTCACCTGACCCTCCCCGTAGGGCTGCTGGGTCAAGGGACTGCTCTTCTCCCGCCAAATGTACTCTCCTCCTTCGCGGGCTTTGCCACTATTCCTTGCAAGCGCAACCTCCCACTCCTCGGGGTGAATCAGGGGTCATGGCTACATCTAAATGTATAAATATCTATTAAATAAACTGGTCTTTTAGTTTAACATTTTGGCCAAATTGTTGTAAGCCCCTAAGCCACTGCACGGCAGACCACATTTCAAGGGTCCCTAACACTAATCTAAATTCTTTATAACCTGTGCATTACCAGGAAGAATGATTTACAATAAATCTGTCAAAATTAGTTGCAAAGTTATAAGTCTGATTGAAGCTTTTATTAACCTGTACATTACCAGGAAAAGCACTCTGTATTAGATTTGTCACAATCATACTGCAAGCAGGCAAGTTCCCCTGAGAGTGGGAGATGCTATGGAGTGAGCTTTTAACCATTTAAATGTGGGAGGGGGTGAGCTTCAATTAGGTAGGATGTTGCCACCCTCCAATCAGCTAAGACCAGCTGAACAAGAATTGTAAAATATACAGGACACCTACAAGCTCATATTGAACCCCCAAAATAACCACAACATATATATAAGCATATAAGTGTCACAGCAGAGTGCTACTGAGCATGGCAATATATATTTAAAACCAGAGACAGAACATAAAATACAGACAGAGCTCAGTGCACATCCAGTGAAACTTATACACGGTACAGTGCTTAAATATATATCTATAAATATCTATTAAATAAAATGGTCTTTTAGTTTAACATTTTGGCCAAATTGTTGTAAGCCCCTGAGCCACTGCACGGCAGACCACATCTCAAGGGTCCCTAACACTAATATAAATTCTTAATAACCTGTGCATTACCAGGAAGAATGATTTATAATAAATCGGTCAATATTAGTTACAAAGTTCTAAGTCTGATTGAAGCTTTTATTAGCCTGTACATTACCAGGAAAAGCACTCTGTATTAGATTTGTCACAATCATACTGCAAGCAGGCAAGTTCCCCTGAGAGTGGGAGATGCTATGGAGTGAGCTTTTAACCATTTAAATGTGGGAGGCTAGATAAGCTTAATGATTTGTCCATAAAAATATACTGTAAGTTTGGGAGGTAATCATTTGCACACAATATTTGCAGATCACATGGAATTTCATAGACATTGTCAATTTGCATTAAAAATAAAACAGTTAACACACAGTTAGGACACGGGCTTAATGGGTATGTTGAAATACAAATCTGTACAAAAGCAGCACTTATTGGAATTGAATGAATATGCCTTATTGCAAATGCCACTCATTCCCTATGTGAGAGTTTTCCAATTTTTCCTGATGAACACTCTATGCAACAATGTTCTTCATGCATGCCAATGTCAATACAACTAGGACAATAACCATTAACAACTTGATATTGCTGAATCCACTGTAAAATGTAGCCGGTTGCCAAATTTAAAACAAATGAGCAAACATGTCTTCATGTTAAATATGACTATAAATATGAGATACTGCTACAGACATTGAAATCGGAGGAGCCAGTGAAAGACAAGCGACAGAAGCTGCAGGTAATATACACTGTACATGTCTATAAATTTATATATTAAACCATAGATCTACTGTATGTCACACTCACTTTCATTTTTAGAAGACAAATAATTTCTGTATTTACAGTATATGGAAAACAAACATTATGAACACAGTTCAATTCAAATGCAATCCGTTGTCCAATTATTGCTTCAACTTCAATTGCACATTTTTATATTATTATTTTTGAGAAAAAAATCTCCTGTTTTTTTTTAAACAAAGAGATGAAAATGATATTAGTGTGTTTAGTTGATACCAATGCAGAGCACGAGATAGTCGCCTTTCAGTGGCCGGCCAATGTAACTCACTTACACGCTAAGCTGGATATATATGGCTATAGATGTCTCAGTGCTGTCTGGTCCTAATATGGGAAAAGGATGTATTAAAAGAAAACATTAAATCATATTTAGGAGATCAAAATAAGCTTTTAAGTGAATAAACTATATTCTGAGGTACACAAACTGAAAGGCCATTTAAAAAAAAGAGTCCTGAATCTGCAAGATGGTGATTGTGTGACATAGATTAGGGTAAAACATAAAAATATTATGAGAGGTCCAATCACTATTACCATGTCCAACATTCCATATTAACATATAATAGATTGATATTTAATAACTGTAATTACTAGTCCCGTACTCTGTACAGTATTTGTTCTGTAGGGAAGGAGAGATGAGTATATGCTATTTAGTAACTTTAATTACTAGTCAAGTATCTATGTGTCCTATAGAGAATTAGAGCTGTGTATACAAATTGTAAGAAAAATATAAACACAGTTCTTTGATTCAGTTCTTCAAAATCATGAAAACAAAATAACCGTCTGTAATTGATTGAAGAATATAAGCTTGCTTAAAGAAAGGAATTATCAATGCATCGTAGAGTAAAATGTATACTTAAAATAAATCTGCTCAAATTGAAGGGGGATGTAAATATAAACTCCTTGTGGTTGATAATGCAGTTAGTAACTGTAATGTTACTACAGTTGTCTGAGTGTCTCCCTGCCAAATTAAAAGTAAATCATCTATGTAATGGCTATAAAAAATAATATTTTTACAAAATAAATTAGTATCACCGAAAATGTGAATGGACTCCCAAAGACCCATAAACAAATTTGCATAAGAGGGTGCAAAAGAGGTGCCCATAGCTGTGCCTTGTTTTTGTAAATAAAATTGTTTATCAAAAAGAAAATTATTGTGCTGTAATAAAAATATAATGGAATCTAATATAAAAGTACTCTGTGAGGTGTGTAAATTAGAACTACTCAAAAAGTTACTAATGGCCTTAATACCTTATATTAAATATGTGTATAAAGAAATAACATCTAATGTGACCCAGGTGTACGTGTTACATGAAGTGATATCCTGAATAATAGAAAGTAATTTTGATGAATCTCTCAAGTAGGAAAGGAGACCTCTCACCAAAGGTTGTAAAAAAGAATCCACACACCTAGAAAAACCATCTCCCAAAGATTCAAGGATGGCAGACCAGAGACTTATGGATCTTTGAGAGATGGTGATAAATAGGCACAGTGGGATGTAAATTATACAGAAAAGATGACTCCATATCAGTTCCTAGTTCAATGAGACCAAGAAGCTCCAAGAGGTAAGTACTAGTGGGATATTTATCCAGGCTACAATATGCCTGTGGGTCGTTCAATTTTTGTGTGGAGCATGGCTGTGAGCTTCTCCATAGACATTACTTTGTCTATCCTCCTAATTACCGTATTTCTTGCGGGGGCTTTAGTCTGCTTCCAGGCTGCCGCAATTGAGCATCTAGCCGTAGTCAGGATAGATGAGACCAATCTACTCATCGGCGGGGGCAGGTCATTGAAGGGTTTGCTCAGCACCAGGGCAAGGGGGAAGAGAATCCCCTTGGTCTCGTGGAGCAACAACTGGATATTTGCCCAGAACCTCTGTATCTCTGGACATGACCACAAACTATGGGCCATGTCGCCCTTTTGACCACATCCCCTCCAGCACAGGTCAGGTGTGCCGGAGAAGATCTGGCTCAGTCTAGCCGGGGTTAGGTACCACTGGAATAGAATTTTATAGATATTCTCTTTTGGTACTGTGCAGATTGAGGTTTTTGCAGCCATCTCCCAGATGTCCTCCCACTCATCCCTCTCTATTTGTACATTAAGGTCCTCGGTCCATTTTTGCATATAATGGTGGGTCGGTGTGTCTGATGTTGACTCTATCCCCCTATAGATCTCGGATATTAGTCCTCTTTGGTAACTGCCTTTACTGCATAGGGTTTCGAATCTAGTGGGTGGGAATTTGGAGTTTTGGGAGAGTGAAAGCAGGAAGTGCCTGATTTGTAAGAACTTAAACAAGTGAAGGTTTTGTGAAAATATAAGTGCAAAATAGCGCTAATGTGAACAAAAGAAAATCAAATCAATACATGTGACAATTAGAAAAACCTGTGATGCAAAGTCCAAAAGGTAGTCCTGGAGCTGCCCAAAATGTTGTTCTGGTCTCTCCCAACCAGATGTAGAAGTATGGATGGAAAAAACCTCCTGTGGCGCTGCGGCAAGGTGAAGGATATGGTCGTGGATAAAGTTCTTCTTTTAGGTGATTACCTCAAGAGAGGAAGACAAGACATGCAAAAAACACTGCAATAGTGCATTACCCAGGGACAATATAGATTAAACAGAGCAATTTAATGTAAAACAATTTAATGTAAAACAATTACACAACATAATAAAAGAACATAGACAATTCAATATAAAACTTTCATGTGCTGCTGCACTTGGAAGATAGATCTTGCTCCGCCTTGATAAAAATTGATAAAAATTGAAATCCTACTCACCAAAGGTGACTAGGACATGCACATTGGTTTTAGGGTCTTTTCGCCAGGTGTACCGCTCGCTGTGGGGTGAAATAAGCCAGTCACTGGGGGAGAATCGCCTTCTATACTCAGAGTCTGCTGCTGCCAGAGTCTGGTCGATCGGTTCCTCTGCTGACGTCACCTCCTGAATTTCATTTCTACGGTGTCCCTGCGATGCCAAAAAACCTCCAACGTGTTTCAAAACTCCTAATAGTGGGTTTCTTCGTCAGGAATAGATGCTGCATGTGTCTGTGCTGCTATATATACAAAGCTCAGTTTTAGCACATCCAGTGAAACTCATACACGGTACAGTGCCTAAATATATAGGTATAAATATCTATTAAATAAAATGGTCTTTTAGTTTGACATTTTTGGCAAAATTGTTGTAAGCCCCTGAGCCAACTTCACAGCAGACCACAAATCAGGGGTCCCTAACGCTAATATAAATTCTTAATAACCTGTGTAATAACAGGAAGAATGATTTATAGTAAATCTGTCAATATTAGTTGCAAAGTTCTAAGTCTGATTGAAGCCTTTATTAACCTGTACATTACTAGGAAAAGCACTCTGTATTAGAGTTGTCACAACCATCCTGCAAGCAAACAAGTTCCACTGTGTGGAAGATGCTATGGAGTGAGCCCTTAACCATTTAAATGTGGGAGGGGGTGAGCTTAAAAAATATATATTGCCATGCTCAGTAGCACTCCTCTGTGACACTCATATGCTTATATATATGTTGTGGTTATTTTGGGGGTTCAATAGGAGCTTGTTAGGTGTCCAGTATCTTCTATATATACTCCAGTTCATTCAATTATGGTGATTGACAACTCCTAATTACTTTGGATGACACCCAGTGTAGTTTTAAAGTCCTGGGTAATGCCCTGGGTAATGCACTATTGCAGTGTTTTTTGCATGTCTTGTCTTCCTCTCTTGAGGTAATCACCTAAAAGAAGAACTTTATCCACGACCATATCCTTCACCTTGCCGCAGCGCCAAGTGAAGGTTTTGTGATTGATATTTGTCTCGTAGTTCTTGGAAGGACAGGATCTCTTCATTCTTCAGCAGATCAGCAACCAGTCTTATGCCAAGACCCTGAAATTGGCCAAATTGTTTTTTAGAACACCCGGGCGAGAAGTTTGGGTTTCTAAAGATCGGGGTGATTTGAGACGGGGTAGCTAGCAGGCCATATTTCCTTTGTTTGTGAGCCATACGTCCACGTGCATCTCATTGCTCCTAGCTCAAACCTCCGTGGTCCTCCTTCCTTTCCTCCCTGGGACCATAGTAGAACCTGAAGTTTGGATGGAGCTGCATAGTGTTATTCTATCTGAAGCCAGCAGGAAGAGGCCGGGTCGTAATTCCAAACTACAGCCTGCTTCAGCTGCGCTGCGAGATAATACCTGATGACATCGAGGACCCCCAGATCCCTCCTCATTTTTAATGAGAGATTAACCGATCTGGGGACCCTCGGTCTTCTATCATTCCAGATGAATTGGAACATAAGGGCCTATATGTTTTTCAGAGCTCTTAGTGGGATGACTACGGGGAGTGTTTGGAAGAAATAAAGTAGCCTTGGAAGGACATTCATTTTGATCGAGACTATTCTTCCAAACCATGATATTTGGAGTTGCCCGGTTAGCAGTCAGTTTAGTCAGGGACACAGGTGCAGTGCTGCGTGCTCTGACAAGAAGGGTCAGTGTTTGCAGGGAATCATTCTCTGCAGAGACAGAGACTATCTGGGTGGTGAGGTCATCAGAGGGAGACCATCCACCAGGAGGACGCCATCGCTGAGGCTTCAGCGCTTGATACAGATGGGTCCTCTTCAGTTCTGCGGTACCCATGTGCAGGAGCCTCGGGCATGTACAGTCGGGAGTGCACCACCGTTACCGGTACCAAACAGGCACTCATCACGTCTAAGGGGTGGGTGCAGAACGCTTGGGACTCTGGGAAATAAGGTGTGGGGTACAAAGCCCTGCGAGGTGACCGGGTAGATGTGCCATTAGTGTATAGAGTGACACCTTTTTGAGGAGATGTGAATGTTAAAATGTTATGCTATGCACCTTTGGTGTATTGGTTACTGTATGTGGGTCCTTTGACAGGACGCGTTTTGTGGCGCATGAATATTCCCTGAAGAAGTGGCATTGCTCCACGAAACACGTTGGATTTTTCTGTACTAAATTCCAATTCTAGAGGCTAACATTGGCACCACTGAGTTGGGGTATTCATTGTGTGTATAGTTTTACCCTTTTCCCCATTCCAATCGCGGCAATTTGAGCGCTGTCTAGCGTCATATCGCTGAGACCAGAGACGGTCACGCATGCGCATTGTGCCGAGACTACTCAGCTGGTGATCCGGTGTATGCAGTTACCAAGCACGCTGACCCCGGTGACGTCATCTCCAAAGGCCCGCTCTGGAGGCGGCTGCTTTCCGGCAAGGCTGCCAAACAGAGAGGAGAGAAGAAGGAGGAGGGGGATCCATGCCCATATAGATTGGAGACTGTGTACTGACACTGGAGGATTTTACTCTACTGTTCCATAAGCCAGCGGCTGTAGCACATAGATGTGGAGTGTATGAACCTACCTTATCCTGTCGCAGCTACTGGTAACTCGAGCATTTATGCACGAAATGCTTGCTTTTAAATTCATTGATGTACGCAGATTTATTACCTTATAAATGATTTAACACTTTTATTACTTACTTCACTATTGTGTTGTGCACTTTTTTCTTCTTGTTGCATACATTCTAGGGGTGTCGAGCCATCCTAAAACTGATAGCAGCAGACGCCAGCATTTGCTCCACTTAATATACAAGGTTGTGTATGAATATAATCACAAGTTTGGTGATCACAATCACAGTTGGATATTGACTTTCACTGTTATAATTTATTTGGTCAGATAATTGGTTGCGCACGTTACCCGCACTTTCTTTATTTTCTACTTGTAAAAGAGCCTGTCCTGCACGGTTTGGACGTGTGAAAAGGGCTTATAGAAAGATTATTTCCCACGTGGTTATGCACAACTTGCAGCTACTGGAATATCCCCTTTATTCTTTCAGAGTTAGTGACCTGTGGACTCGTTATCATCGTGACCATGACTGTGAAGCATATTGCTGCCACTATGTGCCTGCTGCTGGGGCTCAGTGTTTCAGGTAAGATACATCCCTGTGCGGCTTTATTTAGATATTGATGAAGTTATAACCACAAAATCATGTGACATAGCAGTGTGCTGGATTCACTAAAGAGCACAAAGCATTTTAATGTGAGTTACTGTCATATTCCCAGTGCCCTGACAATGAGTTAGCTTTAGCACTTCTCACAATATCTTCGTGGTACTGTAATTAGTTAGCCTTTGAAGTGGGTTGAAATATGTTTAAATTCCAGTGTTATCACTTTCTGTCGCTCTATCGACCTATGCTTCGGGTACCGACATTAGATTAGGTTGTGTTTCTATTCTACGTGCAGAACTACAGTGTTCATTCCTAGCATTGTCATATCTTACAAACAGACCACTATAGTTACAAAAATGCACAGTAATGTTTTTATATGTATTTATTGAAAACTATATATTTAAGTTAGAAAGTTTAAGTATTCAAGAATTAACATTAAATGACGTACCCATTTTACATACGTACAGCTGTAAGTACAATTATAGCCCAAGACTCTGATAATCCCATCAGTTCTGGAAGCTGTTTGTCTGATTTCAGAGCATTATTCATTCAGTAAAGCCCGGCAGGGCCGCCAATAGGAATCTTGGAGGCCAGGACAAATTAAAGGAGCACCCCCCCCCCCCCCCTGATTAATCCCCCCATCTTCACCTCCCCCCTTAATCATATCATTTTACTCACAAACCGCCCACATTAAACCCAGCACAGCGTATTGTGTGTTCCTTAGGGGTGGGATTTGTGTGCCAGATGGCTGTTTGAATTTTTGGCTATGGCATGCGAATATGGGGTCCCACTGCAGAAGGAAAAACCATGGGACAACTCGGTCCGCTTGGGGTACAGACTAACACGGGAAAAGCTGATCACTGGTAGATTCTCTAGAAGAATTTATGTCACTAAGGAAGATATCACAGAGGCAGTTTCAGTAGCTGATAGGCCATTTGTTCTTTGTGACAATAATTACGTCGGTGGGGTGTGTGTTTTGAAGGTGATTGGCAGCAGCAACGGTGGGGTTAAATGCCCAAACCACTTTATTTGGGTCACTGCAGAAATCTACAAGGATTTGGTGGTCTGGATGGAATTTCTGGGGTCCTACAATTGGCGGACCCATTGGAGGGGCGACCAACCTCTAACTCAGAGTTGCAGATGTTCATAGATTGGTAGGATTTGGGGCTTATTTCAATGGGACGTTGTGTGCTTAGTGGTGGATGGTTGACTGTAACGAGATCCATTTCATCAGGAACCTGACATTCTAAGAATTATTTCCCTCGTTGGTGGCGGTGAGATTGTGAGGTCATCTGTTCACAAACAGGGAAGTAATTTTTTGGTCAGTTAACATGGGGGTGGTGGAAGCATTCCCCGCCCACCCCAGTGTTTGTCCTTTTGCACTGTTTTATACTTTCCTGCCTTTAGCTAAACATAGCGTTTAAAGGACGACATGTCCCAGGTGTGGGGAAAAACATTTAAGATGCTTTGTCTCGGTTATAGCTTGTGGGATTCGGGAGTTTGGCACCGGATTAGGAGCGAATCGGCCCGCGATGCCTGGTAGAGTTGTGGATTTTTGGGAATGGTTCAGTGATCGACTCTAATGGGTGCTCGCCACAAACTGGACTGAACCGAGAGGTCGAGGTGGGGATATAGAAACACCGACCTGGCGCTGTGAAGTCGCATCCAGAATGCAGATTCATAGTTGTTGGTATCCGGGTCGGGGTTGGAAAAGTAAGGAACGTAGATAGACTCACTGGTCAGAGGTAGGAAAGAGTTTGGGTCACTAACTGTGGTCCAGGGTTGGAGATAGTATATATTGTTATAGACAATATCCTGGGATAAGGTAAGGAACTACAAGACAAGGTACAGAAAGCAAGGCAGAACAAGGCACAGCAAGACAAGACAGGACAAGGCAAAACAGTGCGCTTGTGACCAGCACGACGTCACAAGTAAAATACTAATATGCTCAGCCGATTTGCAGAGGCAATCACTGAGCCTATAAAGGAGGAACAGCCAATAGCTAAATGGCTGCACAACAGAAGTTGATACTAGAATCAAAGCTCTGATTCGTTGCTGGGTCCAGCTGCAGCAAAGTCTGGATCAAACTCGGGAGCGGAACCTGCACCTGATCCTCACATGGACTTTGTTCGCGCTTTCATGGCTTCGAGTACGTGGGGCTCTTATGTGGCTGCTTGGCGTTAGTATAAGGGGTTGGCGGAGGAGCTGGGACTAAACTTGTAAGAGTTAGGGGCCGTATTGACGTATTGACGTATGTCCTTATGCTAAAGAGAAAGGCTTAGCGGGCGGGTCAGTGAGCAAGAAACAGGTGATAATTTCCTTTTTTATGAAGTTACTGGTACAGGAAGATCCTACAAAGGCTTTTGTAGTTAAGCGGGTTGTAGCAGGATTGATGTTTGGGTGTGGCAGTGGGGAGATGAGGGTGTGGGCAGATAGCATGAAGCCAGTTACACTCCTAATACTGCAAGGATTGATTCAGGTCACAGGGGGGGTTTGCTACTCATTCTTCTACAATAGGACAAACTCTTTAATTTGGACCTAACACTGGCCTTTTTCACAGATTTGAGGTGGGAGTGTCAGTTTGCGTGACCAGGCGTAGAAGGGGGTTTGCAGTTTGAGGATGTGGTACAACGGTAAAAGGTTGCTAATGTTGCTGATCCGTCTTTGACCAGCATATCAGCTTGACTGGGGGTCTCGCTCCTAGCTTTATCAGGGTCATGATGTTCCTGCTGAGGACTTTGGCCGAGTACTTTGGTGTCAGGCCACCTGTCCCAGGCCCACTACTGGAGCATGCAAGTGGTTAGCCATTTGGCACCTCCCTGATGAAGGGGCCCTGAGATGGTTCCGAAAATTTGGATAACTATACCTAATATATAACAACGATAAAAAGGAGGTGTGTTCCAAGGACAAACGTTTTAAGTAAAACTTCTGTGTGTTTTGACACTCTCAAATGTGTTTCATGCCATAAATATCATAAACATGAAAGTACAATTTGATTGATAAAATACAGTGAAGTTTGATTGTGAAGGCGCGTGTGCGGCACATACCCCATATTTACTGATGCAGCCATGACTATCTGAACACTTGCCTGGGAACATCCAGGGCAATACCCCAGTAATGCTGCAACATTTTTGTGACATTTCTGAAGACAGACTAATGGACCATTGGATTAACACAGCGGGTGTCCCTGGCAGTCCCATTCAAACTGAATGGACAACAGACTCCATTGCCTAAACCCCACCTCCTGTGTTGGCGGACTTGGCGAGACTCCCCCTCTATATCTCACACCCCCATCTCTCCCCCTCACCCACACACATAATACCCCCCCCCCAACATCACTCCTCCCATCCCACACTGCACCACTCATCACCCTGTCCCCCTTGGACTTCACATCACACTCTCCCCCTAGCTGCATCTCACATCATGCTCTCCCACCCCCGGCACCTCACATTACCCTCCACCCTGGCACCTTACATCTCCCTCTCCACCTCACATAACACTCTCCCTCCCCTGCACCTCACATCACCCTCTCCCACTCTGCACCCAACATCACCCTTTCCCGCCCTGCACCTTTCATCACCCTCTCACCCCTGCATCTCACATCACCCTCTCCCCCTGCACCTCACATCACTCTCTACACCCCTACATCTCACATATCCCCCTCTCCCCCCGCACCTCACATCACCCTTTCCTCCCCCTGAATCGCCCCCTGCATCTCACATCACCCTTAACCTCTGAATCTCACATCTCTTTCTCTCCTGCATCTCACAACACTCCCCTTCCCTGCATCTCATATTAATTCCCCAATTACCCCCTGCATCTCACATCAATCCACCCCTATCCCCCTGCATCTCACATCAATCCCCCCTTCCTTCATTTCACATCAATCCTACTGTGTATCTCACATCAATCCCCCCCTGCATCTCACATCAATCCCTCCCTGCATCACGTCATTCACCCCTTCTGAATCTCACATCAATCCCCCCCTGTTTATCTCACATCAATCCCCCCCTGCATCTCACATCAATCCCTCCCTGCATCACACATCATTCACCCCTTCTGAATCTCACACCAATCCCCCCTGCACATCGTGCACACACCTTCTGTACCCTGCCTTCAAAGCCGAAACCACGGAGCCACTGGAGGGAACTTTTTAAACAACCTCAGACGAACCTTATGAACCCAGCCATGACGATGGATGTGTGGGACGTGTGTCACTGGGACCTGTCTATGTGTCGCTTAGACAAATGAAGAGCACCAGGATTCCTTTACTTTGATAGTTGAAGGTTTCTGTGCTTATTTTACTCCATGTTTGAACTGTAGCTGTGAATCTTTAGTCCAATATTTCTTTGTAGGAACAAATGGATCTTCTTGTAATTTCAGTATTTTATTTAATACATTACATACTATAAATTTTTCTGTCCACCTGCACCTGTGCAAAAATAAGTAAGAACTTAAATAGTACTGTGTGGACTTACTAAGATATATTTCAAATATTATCTTATTAATAAATTGTATTTGAACCAAAAGAAATGATATCATATTACCTAATATACTTTACCTGTTTCTGGCCAGCGATTTATATCTAAAATAGAAGCAGGCCTTGCTAACCCTACTACATTTACCTCAAAAACACAATTACTTACTGAAAAATTTCTGTTTCTCCTGTTTCTGTGAAGGGAGCAGCAAGAAGCCAATTGATGACCCAGGTGTATCAACCCATCAACAAGTTTATCAAATTCTGCAGAATTACAATAAAGTCCTGCAAAGTCTGGCTGAAATATTTTCAGGGATTCCACGTATCGGATCAGCCATCCACTGCTCCTTAAATCCAGGTAAAGATTCAAAACACCATGCTGAAAAAATGTATGTCAGAACAGGAAAGCTCCACTTATTTGGGTTTTGGAAACTTCCTAGAATGGCTGAGTTTCTCCTCCTGTGAGGAGGGGAGCAGTGTTGTGGTTAAGGTGCTGGTTTTTCATACAGCATTTTATGGGTTTTATTAACTACTATTAGAGTCAGGGTTTTTAACCATGTGACTTTCTGTGCCTCAGTTAGTGACCTGTAATTGGGTAATACATAATGTGAATAATAAATCATAGGATTTCACCCCGGAACCAGGTCCATGATGCTGCTGAAATATAAATACAGTACATCTTGGATATGATGGCACTTCTGAGATTTGATTGATCTCTGTTACCCTGAGATGGGTAAAAACCATATTCTATTTATCAGAGATGGGAGAGATAATGCATCCAATTCTGAGCCCAAGTGACAGAATATACAGGTTGTGGTATATGCAATTAGTGCTAAGAAGTTATATATATAAATTGCATTTGCATGCACAGCTAAAGCCCCCACCCCTTTCCTGACCAGAGGTTTAACAATTATTTTTCATATTTATGTATTTATGTATCGCTTTGTTGAAATCTACTTGTATTTTCATAATTTTAAATGTATAAAATCTCTCATGAGTTCTTACAATAAATAATATTTACACTGCCTTTGTATTAAATAATAATACATGACCTGTTTTCTTTGAGTGGGCTTCTAAATATATTTTTTGTTTGAATTAAAATGATCCTAAAATGCTGAGAAATATATATATATATATATATATATATATATATATATATATATATATATATATATATAAACAAACAAAAAGAAGCACCAGCTCCATAGCATAATACTGTAAAAATTGAGGAAATCTTTATTCAAGTATTGAGTAGTCACCAGGACCTACACTCACATGTTGGGTAAAAACACAATCATTTGAGACAATCTGAAACAGCAGCGGGTCAGCGCATGTAGAACAGACTAGCTCCGCCTTTCGTATGCGCGTCAACGCGTGCTGACATCACACGCCAACGCATTTCGTCATGAACAGTGAGAAAGTCACACGTTGACGACAAGCGGAGTTAGGCCAGGATCGAAGTTTGGTGTGTATCAATCAGGAGGCTTCCTAGTTTCACAGTCACCTCTTCCCTCTGCTCCTCATGGCGCCGCCATTGTTGCGAGGCACATCGATTCACAGCAGCCTTTTAACATCAACTGTTGATGCTGAGAACCCAGCGAGGATACATTTTATCACCATAGGAGGACGTGGCAGTATACACTACACTGCATCTGTTCCCTATTCGTATGTATAGTATGAGGGGGGAAGAAACATAATAGATTCCTTACCTGCAGCAAAATGAGATCCACCATTAAAAAGGGGGAGGTGATGTGAGCTCTGGGGGAGGTGCCACAACCTCCATACAACTGATTCCAGTCAGAATATATATATATATATATATATATATATATTATTGGGACCATTCGGTATATATGTATTTGGGACCAGTCTGTATATATGTGTCTTTAGGGATTAGGTGGGTGTGAGTGTTTGAGTTTGCAGGGCTTGAGTGTTAATTAATTTCTGACTGAATCAGTTGTGTACAGAGGTATAGGGAACAGATGCAGTGTAGTATGGGACTCGCACTTATTATGGTTTACCTTGACGTTTGATGTGCAAGATTGTGATGCTTTGGTCAAAATATCTAACTAAAGAAACATATTTTATTATTATTAGTATTAGCATTATTATTAGTACTGAAGCATTATTTCTTGTAATTATTACCATGTATTTTCTGTCATTTGGATGTAGCACTGGGCACCCCCTATCGTTTGCTAAATATATATATATAGCCAGGATCCCCCATTTGCTCCGCGACCCCAGTTACCTCCGCTGATGGTGGGGGCTGCCGGAGCCGAGCGGCAGCCCCGCCGGCGTTACTGGAGGGTGGGGGCCGAGCAGGGAGCACTCCGGAGGTCCCCGGCGGCTCCCGCGAGGGGCGCCGCCATTTTCTTTGAAGCTGCGCATGCGCAGTGGGTCGCGGCAGCCGGTGGCCACTGCGGAGGTTGGCGCATGTGCAAAGGAAGTGCGCGTGTGGCGGCCATAGGGGAGAATAGCTCCCAAGAAGATACAGCCCCCAGGGTGCACTTGGGCAGAGTCAGATAACGCCAGGTAGCCAATAGGGCTGTAGGATCTCCCTGCAGGGGAGATTGGATACATTTGGCGCGCTGAGCCCACGCTAGTCGGCGTCAGGATCAGCTAGGGCAAGGAGTTAGAGTGCAGGAGTCAGTGACTCCCTGCACTAGGCCAGCAGCCCCCTAGGCCCCAGATAGCCCTGACTCACCAGTGATGTAGGGACAGGCCCCAGGTTAGGGACCCTGCCCCTTCCTGCACAGAGTCAGTTAGGGACACAGCGGACGCCGCGCGTCCATCCAGAGGTTTGGGCTCAGACCTCCGCTGCCGCTGCAGCAGCCATCCGGGTGGGATCGCCCCGGACGGTAGTTCCTGTATTCGTCAGCCTTCGAATCCTTTGTGAAGCTCCTTGGCAGGCCCGGGCACTGGAGTGCTAAGCAGGTAACCATCAACAAGTGCACCAACAATCCTACATATATATTATTAATACGGGACTAGTGGCTGCGCAGTCACACATATCATCTCCCTTTAAGGGTGCGGGACATATTGTGTGGGGCTATTGGACACGGGGTGGGATAACCCGATGCAGGTGGGAGCATCCTGCGAGACGCAGTAGTCAGTGTCTCCTCTAGAGAGGGACACCTGTTGATATATGAATAAGTATATGCTATACAGTAAAGTCATTGGTTATTTTACATGCGGTGTGTGGAGTGATATATATATATATTTATCCTGCGCGGAACCACTCCTCTGGCGGGAGCCATCGCAGGTGGAGGCGTTGCACCATGAGATTGTGTGATATGTATGTACCCCAGGCTCCCCAAGCTGAGGCTTAGGCTCCTGAGAGCCACACAGGTATACACAGCAGGTAGTAGCGTCTGTATTCACAGGGAATACCCATTACATTTGGAGGCGCTGCTGAGAGTCAGCCCTGGGGTTCCCTACTCAGTAGTTCACGTAGCATCCTATCAGTCAGCATGTCTGCGCTCATGCCCCAACAAGTGGCTGACTGGGCCGAAAAGCTAGGAGAGCTCCTGCGACACGTAGTCGCCATAGACGGGGTACATGCCGATGTATTCATGTTTACTGTCTGCAGCGCAGTAAGGACATTACCTGGTCTGGCCGGGCGCCCACCTCATCAGCAAGCACTACAACATTGACCGGCAAGAGAACACCCTATTGCTGGCCACCGAACAAGCTATACCCCCTGATAGAGGCCCACGAGTAGTGTATCTACCAGAGACTTTACTGCAAGGGTGCCCTCTAATTTACCCTGGAACCGTTTCCAGTCACGTAACTTCCCTTACCAGACATGCGGGTTGGGAAAACAAAGATATGGCTGCCAGTACACCCATCAGATCAGACATGTCTCTACCCCGAGTGACCTACTCTTCTGATGCTAGGCAAGGGGCCCCCAGCTGGGCCGGTAGCCCACCAACATCACCGGTCCCTAATCGGTTAGTGAACAGCTTCACCTCAACCTCTAACAGTCAGGGAGCGGGGATCGCAAGTTCCTCAGACAGTGGCGGCTCCATGCTAGGAGTGACATTCCCACAGCTTGTGGAAGCGATAACTACATCCGCCCAAGCCCAAAATTACAGGAAGTTGAAGGCATTTTCAGGAATGGTTCCTGTCCCCGCAGGCGAGGAAAGCATCGAGTCTTGGAAGGAACACACCCTGAAGGTGATCGATGAATGGCCCTGCTCTGAAACGGTCAGACGTCAGAGAATCCTGGAAAGCCTCCGACCCCCAGCAGTCACCATGGTCAGCGCACAGCGCGACCAAGCCCCTGATCTCTCTGCTCATCAGATGGTAGACTTGTTGGTCCAGATCTATGGCAAAGATGAAGAGGAGAGTGAGCTGTGGTTCAAATATTATGTCTCTGACAGAAGGAGAAGGAAGACCTGTCAGATTTCCTTCAACGAATCCAGCTAGTCCTGTGGAAATTGCGAACTTGCGGCCTCATCCTAGCCTCAGAGATGGACGAATACCGGCGCAAACAGTTCCTCCGAGGGGCCATTCCCACGCATCACATAGTGATCATGATCAGGTGCTCACTAATGGAGGGGCCTCCCCCTATCTTCATGGACATTTTGGGGATCGTCAAAGGGAATGAAGCCTATACCAAGCTGCATACAGGCACCAAGGTCAAAGAGCCCCCTGCGAGTGACTTCCCGGGATCCTCCGCTCACCAGATCAAGAAACCTGTCAAAGAGGAAGAGGAGCCACCCAAGTCGCCCTCGACGAAAGGCCGGACTTCGGGGAGATCCTCCCCCACTTACCCAAGATGACTAGATCCTAAAGATATCGTCTGCTATGGTTGTGGACAGAAAGGCCATTTATCCAGAGAGTGCCGAGATGGAGACACCCAAGAAAAGAAAACGCCCAGTAAAGGAAGCTCGGCTAGGTCCATGATCTGTCGGATACAGACCACAGAAGCCCGGACATCCAAGGCCACCCCTGCGCCTCCCGAAGCCCCTACGGACCTAAGCCCAGAGGATGGAATTCCATCCGGGGATGGTAACTGTCAGGTAGGCCTCTCTGCCATCATGCGTGTGGTAGTAGAAGGAGTCTATGTCTCTGCTTTACTGGACACCGGGTCCCAAGTGACCATAATCTACCGACAATTCTATGACCAACACCTTAAGCACTGTCCCCTGCGGTTGGCGGAACATATGAAGGTGACGGGGTTGAGCAATGAAGATTACCCCATCAATGGGATTGTCAGTACCCGGTCATCTTGGGAACCAATACGGATATAGTGCGAGCCTTAATCAGAGCCTACCTGAAAGAAACCAATGAATTGCCACTGGCCAATCCACTTTTTGACCCTGTACTGAGAGAGGAGTGCAACAGAGTATGTGCCTTAGAGCGTCACGGGGACCTCTACAATCGTCAACGCGGACTGACAACCATTTTACCAGGGGGAGTGCAACGCATGGCCGTCTGGTGCTGTTATCCGGATCGAGATGAGACCGATCATCTGTTCTCTCTGGAGAGTACCCCTGGAGGAAGAGACCCAGAGAGGGTATAGGGTAATACCTGAAGTGAGAGAGTGGACCACCAAAATTCCTCTACGAACCTACGTGTATGTTCAAAATATCTCTCCATTCCCGATGGACATTGATGCAGGACAAAGTTTGGGCAGCATATATCCCATCAGCCCGGTAGAAACAGTGCCCCAGGTGAACGCCGCTGCAGTGGGTGAGCAGTTAGTCGATCTGGACTTCAACTTCGGAGACTCGACGCTGCCAACTGAGTGGAAAGATCGACTGACGGCCAAGCTGAATGAAAGAAGGACGGTATTTTCCACCAGCGAGATGGATGTGGGCCGCAGTCGCAGCGCCCAACACACCATTAGGTTGAGTGACGCCACTCATTTCCGTGAACGCTCTTGCCGCATCGCCCCCAGGGATGTGGACGATGTAAGGAACGTCCTGAAGGAAATGGAGACCGCTGGGATATTGACGGAGTCTCGGAGTCCTTATGCATCACCCATAGTGGTGGTAAGGAAGAAGAATGGATCTGTAAGATTGTGCGTCGATTATCAAACTCTGAATAATCGGACGGTACCTGATCAATACAACCTCCCTCGCATTGAAGAAATCCTGAATGCTCTAACCGGGAGCCAATGGTTTAGCGTGCTCGACTTGTGATCTGGGTACTACCAGGTACCTATGAGTGAAGAGGACCAGGAATTGACAGCCTTCGTCTGCCCCCTGGGCTTCTACCAATTTACACGTATGCCCCAAGGTATATGTGGAGCTCCTGCTACCTTCCAGCGACTGATGGAGAAAACAATCGGGGACATGATCCCTCGGGAGTGTCTTGTCTACCTGGATGACATCATTGTCTTCGGGAAGACCCTGGAAGAGCACGAAGAGAGGCTGCTGAAGGTGATAGACCGTCTTGGAAAAGAAGGATTGAAGTTATCCCTCGACAAGTGTTGGTTGACCTACATTGGACACATCGTGTCTGCTCAAGGAATTGCTTCCGATCCCGCCAAAGTAGAAGCGGTAGTGAACTGGCCGCGTCCCGAGAATGTCACGGAACTGCAATCATTCCTTGGTTTCTGTGGGTATTATCGTCGCTTCGTGGAAGGGTACTCTAGTCGAGCTAAACCCCTGAACAATCTGTTGAAGATATACCCTGAAGATACCGGAAGGAAGGCTGCATCGGCCCATCAACCGTTTGGTGATAAATGGACGTCTGAGTGTGAGCGGGCCTTCCTGAACTTGAAGAAAACCCTGACTGAAGCACCAATGCTTGCGTATGCTGATCCAGAACAACCATACGTTCTGCATGTGGATGCCAGTCTCAATGGACTGGGCGCTGTCTTACATCAGAAGCACCCAGAGGGTTTTCGGCCTGTAGCCTACATCAGCCGCAATCTGACACCCAGTGAACAGAAATACCCTGTTCACAAGCTAGAGTTCCTGGCTCTCAAATGGGCGATCACAGAGAAACTTCATGATTACCTCTATGGTGTTAAGTTTGAGGTAAGGACGGATAACAATCCCCTCACGTACATCAATACTTCCGCCAAGTTGGATGCAGCAGGGCACCGATGGCTGGCAACCCTATGTAACTACAGATTCTCTCTGAAGTACAAGCCGAGGCCTTTGAACATTGGAGCTGATGGTCTATCACGACAACCCGGATTAAGTGCTACCCCCGATGATGATGAATGGGAAGAGATCCCCGGGCCTGGGATGCGAGCAATGTGTAGCATAGCGGCCGTCATCAATGATCAGGTGGCCTTCTCTGAACTATGAGTTGCAGATTCGTTAGGATGCCAGTCGCAGGCTATTCCCACAGCCTACTGCGATCCCAAGGGAATGAACATAACCCATGACAAAGTCATAAAATGGAAGGATTTAGTGGATTACAGAGGCGGCACACTTTATTCTCATTTGGCTAGTGCCACAAGCCGGGAGGTTTCCCGGCTTGCTCGTTTCTTTCCCTCGGCGTGCGGTCACGCTTCATCGGGAGCGTGCGCGCATGGCGCGCTTGCGCAGGGCTCCCCGAGGGAGCCCTGGTGTCCCGCGATGTGGGGGATTGCGGTGGGGGGCTCCGGGGGGCCCTGGCGGACCCGGAGAGGGGAGGGGGAAGCCCTGATCGGAGGACCGATCCTCCGAGGCTCCGGCGCGCGCCCGGGACACCTCGGCGCGCGCCCGGTTTCTGTCGCGGCCGAGACCGGGCAAAGGTAAGAATAAACTCGGCCGCGACAGTATCAAATAAGAGATCCAGTAAACATCATAATTCGGCAAGCTGTTCAGAGAAAGAATCCCGCTCTACTGAAAACTGCTCCCCGAGACCGGATCGCGTTGCTAATGCGTGAGGTAGACAAGTTCGAGATAGACAATTGCTTGCTCTATAGGGTGGTCCAATATCACAACCACCCTGATAGGCGACAACTGGTTCTACCCCAAAACTTGAGATATGTGGTGTTGAAGTCTCTACATGATGAGCATGGGCACTTTGGTGTAGAGAAGACTTTTGGGTTAGCGCGAGACCGTTTCTTCTGGCCTAAGATGTGGGAAGCGGTGGAACAACACTGCCGTCGTTGTTCCTGATGCATTCAACGCAAGACTTTGCCTACCAGAGCAGCACCCATGGCCCATCTCAAGAGTTCTGGTCCAATGGACCTGGTGTGTATGGACTTTTTGTGTATTGAACCTGATAACCGAGGAATCTGTAACGTGCTGGTCATCACGGACCATTACACCCGATATGCGCAGGCCTTCCCCACAAAAGACCAGAAGGCCATCACAGTCGCAAAAATATTATGGGAGAAGTTCTTCGTTCACTACGGTCTTCCAAACCGACTTCACTCCCATCAAGGGCGGGATTTTGAGAGCACTCTGATCCGAGAACTACTTAAAATGCTGAATATCGCCAAATCCCGGACAACTCCGTACCACCCCGAAGGAGATGCTTTGCCTGAACGATTCAACAGGACCTTGTTGGACATGCTCGAAACCCTGAAGGGTGCGCAGAAAACGGAATGGAGTCATCACGTAGAAGCTTTGGTACACGCGTACAACTGTACTTGCCATGAGTCCACTGGATTCTCCCCATACTTCCTGATGTTTGGGCGGGAGGCAAGACTCCCAGTAGATGTGTGTCTTCGAGTATCAACGGATGGGATACACAATTCTACCCATTTCAAGTATGTGCAAAGGCTAAATGTCAGTTTGCAGCAAGCTTACCAACAGGCTGAGAAGTCTACAGCTAAACTGAATGCTGGCAATAAGAGATGATATGACAATAAAGTCAAGTATCGGGAGCTACGTCCTGTGTTGCTTCGTAATCTGGGAGCCCCCGGAAAACATAATGGCGGACCGGTGGAGAGACGGCGTATATGAGGTAGAGTCACAGATGCCCGGCCTCCCGGTCTATCGCATGAAAGACACTGACGGCCGGGTAAAGGTTTGGCATCGTAATCAAGTTCTTTCTATTCCCCAAGTGGGAGATGAAGAAGCAGAAATACTGGCCACACCGCTCAACGGTGAGTCCGATTTATCAGAGATGCGTCAAGAGACTGTAAATAATGAAACCCACTCTGAAACTCCTGAAGACCCTATGGAGGGACCCTCTCAAAGGGACTATTCCACAGAAGTGGCATCTCCCGAGGGAGCTACGGGTAAAGGGCCCCGTAGGTCAATGCCTTCTAAGGTGGCACCAACAGGCCAGCCTTTGGATCCAAAGAGCCCGAGCTTTGTATCAACAGAGACTGTTCAGAGACATTTCTCCCCTCAAGGGAAAAGTCTGAGCCTCAGGACAGTACATGTTACTCCCCAGACGGAGTTGCTGAAGAACAGCTCTGAAGGAGCCAAAGAGTCAGGTACCCTCCAAATCGGGTAACCTTTGATCAAATTGGGGCACCCCATTATGAGGCTCAGCAGTGGTCTCAGAGCAAAATCCAATCTGTGATTGTGATGCTCACCGAATTATGCAATATCGTATAAAGTAAATGCGAATGTGCTAAGTTATATAATTGAACTACATTTTTATTATATAACTGATGTATATAGTTTTGAAGTTATGTGTCCCAAGCGAGGACGTTGGGGTTGTTACCAGAGGGAAGATGTAGCCAAGTTCCCCCATTTGCTCCGCGACCCCCGTTACCTCCGTTGATGGTGGGGGCTGCCGGAGCCGAGCGGCAGCCCCGCCGGCATTCCTGGAGAGTTGGGGCCGAGCAGAGAGCACTCCGGTGCTCCGGAGGTCCCCGGCGGGTCCTGCGAGGGGCGCCACCATTTTCTTTGAAGTTGTGCATGCGCAATGGGTCGCGGCAGCTGGTGGCCACTGCGGAGGTTGGCGCATGCGCAAAGGAAGTGAGCGCAAGGCGGCCATAAGGGAGAATAGCTCCCAAGAAGATACAGCCCACAGGGTGCACAGGGGCAGAGTCAGGTGACGCCAGGTAGCCAATAGGGCTGTAGGATCTCCCTACAGGGAAGATTGGATACATTTGGCGCACTGAGCCCACGCTAGTCGGCGTCAGGAGCAGCTAGGGGAAGGAGGTAGGGTGCAGGAGTCAGTGACTTCCTGCAGTAGGCCAGCAGCCCCCTGGTTCCCAGATAGCCCTGAGTCACCAGTAGTATTGAGTGTTGAAGGGACAGGCCCCAGGTTAGGGACCCTGCCCCTTACTGCACAGAGTCAGTTAGGGACACAGCGGACGCCGCGCGTCCATCCAGAGGTTTGGGCTCAGACCTCCACTGCCGCTGCAGCAGCCATCCGGGTGGGATCGCCCCTGATGGTAGTTCCTGTATTCATCAGCCTTCGGATCCTTTGTGAAGCTCCTTGGCAGGCCCGGGCACTGGAGTACTCAGCAGGTAACCATCAACAAGTGCACCAACGATCCTACATATATATTATTAATATGGGACTTGTGGCTGCGCAGTCACACATATCATCTCCCTTTAAGGGTGCAGGACATATTGTGTGGGGTTATTGGACACGGGGTGGGATAACCCGATGCAGGTGGGAGCATCCTGCGAGACGCAGTAGTCAGTGTCTCCTCTAGAGAGGGACACCTGTTGATATATGAATAAGTATATTCTATACAGTAAAGTCATTGATTATTTTACATGCGGTGTGTGGAGTGATATATATATATATATATATTTATCCTGCGTGGAACCACTCCTCCTCTGGCAGGAGCCATCGCAGGTGGAGGAGTTGCACCTTGAGATTGTGTGATATGTATGTACCTCAGGCTCCCCGAGCGGAGGCTTAGGCTCCTGAGAGCCACACAGGTATACAAAGCTGGTAGTAGCGTCTGTATTCACAGGGAATACCCGTTACATATATATATATATATATTTAAACACAAAATAGGTGCCGCAATCAAATCACCCCAATATGGTCTAATTGTTAGGATAACCAGTGACCAGGGTAAATAATTACCCTCTGGTGGTGCTACCGACCCACAAGAATTATATGGTAAAAAAAGAGAAAAAGAAGGGTCAAAAAGGTGCACTCAAACAATATATATTGAAAAATTAGAAAAAATGTACTTTATTAGCAATGAGTAATACAAAAACACACAAGACAGACCCAAACAAATACCACATAGTAAATTGCTGTGCGTAAATACTGTGATAAATTCTACACCAAATCACATGAGGGTCTGGTAAAACCCAAAACATAAAGGTTCAAATTTCGCATGGCAGAACCAGGGGAAAATATTTATTCCCCCAGTAATGCAGATGAGATCGGCCGATCTAAGAAAAAATAATTAAACAAACCAGACCACATGAAAAAATGGTTTTACCTCAAATACCTGCTAATGAAGCAGCAAAAAGAGAAAAATCTACTTTAAATACTGCATAGAATGACATGAACATGACAGGCATGTTAAATAGGTGTAATAATGAGCATAGTAAAACAAACAGCATAAATACCTAACTGGCTGAGAAAAGAATCATATAATGTAAACAAAGCCACTCAGGTAAACATACAAATGACCCTACAATGTGCTGCAAACAGAATAAATAGACTGATACCAGTGCTATGCTGTACACATGAAATGAACAGCAAAGAGTGGGAGTCCAAATGATGTACTAATAGTACTCATAGTAAGTCCCCAAATGGTGAAATCATGCTGAGGATAAGCAGGGGTCAAGGTTAAGCAACCCAGGGACAAAGCGCACTGCCAATGAATATTGAACAGGGCAGTAGGGGAATCCCACAATACAGACCAGCGTCCCTGGTTCGGGCATCAGCGGTGTCACAGAGAAAAATCTTGAAAGTTTGCAATGCAGCATACGGGTCAGGAGGAGGTAGGGGTGCTGTCACAGCTCTGCTTGACGGCCGTTTCGCCAAAAAGGCTTCTTCCTGGCCAAAAATATCAAAACCATTCTAGCTCCGAGTAAATTAAGATTGGTTGATGCAGCTGCCAATGCCCCACCTGTGGGCCTGTTTGGCAACCACAGGTGCGGTAAAGGCCGCTGCATCACATGTAAACATCTGACTTCCACATCGGAGTTTGTCTCCCTTCGAAAAGGTCGCAAATATGAGGTTAGGGGCAGTATTAATTGCCTTAGCACTTATATTGTCTACCTTTTACAATGTGGTTGTGGCCAGAAATATGTGGGTCGCACCAGTCGATCCCTCAGTACCCGCTTCCTCGAGCATAGGAGGAATGTGATACATGGTGTCAGTACCCATAATCTTTCACAACATTTTAAATGTTATCATAATAGGAATCCAGATTCCCTATTAGTTATGGTTATTGAACACATTCCTGCCTCTGCTGGAGGGGGGGGATAGATACAAAATGTTGTGTCGTAGGGAGACATATTGGATCCACCAGTTGGGTACTCTAACCCCTGGTGGACTCAATGAATGTTTGGACACCAGAACTTTGGTGTAATACCCAGCTCTGGTTTCATTGACTCTGCTCTACCCCCTCCATCTGTTACATTCAGTTATCCCCCATTCTTCCCCCCGCCTAAGTCCTCCTTTTTCCCCTCTTTTCCCTTTCCTCCCCTTCACCGCGCTCCCCCCCACCCCCCCACCCGCCCCCTCCCACCTTCCCCCCTTTCTGTTTTCCTCTTTTTTCTCTTCTTCCCTTTTCCCCACTCTCCTCCTCTGTTCCCGTTTACTCTCCCCATTCCCCCTTCTCCTAATCCAAGTCTAATATTCATATATTAACATATAAATATACATATTTAGATTTTTTATATAGTTTTAGCCTTGAAGTCTACACCAATGATAAAGTCAATAACACTGAATTCATGTGGGTAAAAAATACTCCCCTATTCATTTTTGTTGGAGTATAAGAATTTGTACTATTGTTATTGGAATAAGCATTCTATATGTTTCCTCATATGGTTTTATTGAGTTGGTCATTTCTCCTCTATATACATGATCACACATGTATATATTCCACTATATATTAAATGGAATTTATCTGTATTTTTATGTTTATGGAATGATGAGTGACCTGGGCTACGTGTATTTATATTTACATATGGACATGTTTTTATTATTATTCATTATATATTTTTTATTATGATTTTCTGAATATAGATATTACAATTGTGGGTCCTTCATTGATAGTGTATGTGTATGTGTGTGGGACATGACTATATGTGTGCACTCGCATGTACATGCACACACATATGTTAAGTATTTTATTATTGTGTGTTGCAATTATTTTTTTTTTTTTTTATCTGTGAATTAGTCTGTTTATATGTAATATGATTTTAATTACTGTATTATATTTTATTTGCGGTTTATATGCCTATTATTATACTGTATTTTGTAAAGCATTGTTTCTTATATACAGGGACGGTTACTGGCGTTTCTATTGGCTAATCTTCAGTGTCTTAGCCTTGTTAAATAGGCACTGACGATTGGCCTCTGGTCGCTCCTTTGACCACTCCCCTCTCTGTGGGTGTGCCTATAAAGACCGAGTCCTCCACCATGTTAGTATTCCCTTTGAAAAAGTCAATGTAGTGACGAAACGCGTCAGGGTACGTCATCACAACACTACGTCATCACGCAAGTGCGCACTTTATGGCCGGAGAGCGCATGGAGCTGATCTGAGGCTGACAACTTGAAATCGCATTACAAGCAGAGACACGGCGTTCTCATCCATCTAAAACTGCTGGAGGTGAACTGGATTGGAAATCGATCCATTGATGTGTTCCAGGACGATGTTGCCCTGTTGGTGGTGATTATATCACAAACTCCTTAATATTCTTTTACTTTTGTGAGTGTCCTTAATCCCCTTGTACTCTTTTTAATATTAAATGTACTTTTTTACACTATGGGACGTGCGCTCTCTGTTCTTCTGTTTCTATAGATTTCTGCTGGAATTGGTTATTCCTTCTGAGAGCAGCCTTGGATCCCTGGCAATCATCTTGTTCCTAATTTAAATTTTTCTGGACTTGCACTAAGGGTTGGACTTTCTACATTTTTGTTTTTGCTTGTTATATATGTTATCACTATTGTTAGCACGTAATATTTTTTTTAGATTAATATATTGTCGTTTATATATATTTTTCTTAATTTTTAGTTTAATATTGTTTCATATCACTTGTCTCACAAGTGGCGCTACTGTATTTTCTCTTTGTATATACTCTATAACCACTCTGTAGCAGCCTTTTAAGTTGACACAGGTACTTATTAATCTATCACAACACTAACTAAAATGATGCAAACAGCTAAGGAGAGACAGAATAGAAGAAATGGTTTGATCTCCTCCCCTCTAGTCTTTGACAATGATATATCTGTTGATACAGGTTTAGATATTAAGGAACAATTTTCAAACTGGAGAAATTAATGAAGGATGAGATGCGCCATTGGTGGGATGCCTACTCACTTCAAGATTATATAGATAGAAAAATCATCCCACGGGGTCTAAGGATCAGTAAGTGTCCAACATTTGAGACAGATGCAGATTTCATCAATAGCTGGATTAATAATACTCTGGATACATGTTCCTTTTTATTGATGAAGCTTCTGGTTCAATATAGATACTAAAGTTAAAGAATTAGAAATTGAGATAGACTCTATTCAGACATTATTGTCACCATACTCAGAAGGAAAAGAGTTCAGAGATTTGGATGATTTAACCATTAAACGAGTTAAAACTTTTGAACAGGAGGTTGTGGCTAGGAAAGAGAATAAACTCAGCCGCGATAAAGAAGATTATGCCACAGATAAAGTTAGAGTTTGGAAGAGATCGCACAGTTTTAATAGAAAGTGTACATTTCATTCTCATCCACAGGTGCGAGCTAGTGATAAGTACCAAGCAAAATCTGGGGAAGCCGGTGGGTCTGGACCTGGCAGTCTGATGCATCGCCTTGTCCAACAAACCTTGAGAAAAGGTTCAGGTATTGCACGGGCCCCAGAGAACAGATTCACTGTGCTAGAGGTTGAGACGCTTCCTGAAGATAGAGAGGGGGACTGTGGACGGACGTTCACAGAGGTACGCAATTAGGAGGCTTTATAATGTGAAATTATAATAAGGCTATATTGTGCCTTTTCCTTTTTTATCAGGAAAACATCCAAACAAGGGGGGGGGAACAAAGCTTCCGTTCACTTGGGAGTATTTCTAGTGAAAACACTATGCAATCAATTCACATCTCCCTAATCAAGCATTTCTCCCCAGCCCCAAAACATAGCATGCAATAAGCAGATATAAGCAGTCTCTTAAGAATAAAAGTCTTATCTGTTTGTAAGCTTCTCTGCTCTCCTGGAACCGCACCCATGCATGCACAGAAAATATCAGCACCCAGGTTTTAGAAGTCTTATTTAGTCCTTGTGGTTTGGAGGGAAAATCTTTACTGTCCCTGCTTCAGCTCCCTTGTCTTCAGGGTTTGTCAGCATACAGGTTTAGAAGTTTTCCCTGTGCCTTGAAAGCAGCTCTGCTATCTTTTGGCAGAGCTCAAGACAAGTGTGTCTCCAAGTTCAGCTCAGGTGTCAGCTAAAGAGTTCTCACTTCCTGTTTCAAAAGACAGGCTTTCTAAGCCATCTAATCAGGCAGGTGGTGTTTAGTAATTAACTACCAGAGGTTAACCACCACACTGCTGGATTAAAGGCACATTACTGAACAGGGATAAGTCCCCTGTTACATACCTCCCCTGTTTGTGGGAAGCTCGGGCTTACCACGGCCAAAGCCCATCCTTCCACTCTCATTCTAGATATCTCTGTGACTTGAATGATAGTGGATGGAGGAAGAGAACCCTCTGTCCCGCTGGGATTGGAGCCCTTTCTCCAATTTATTTTTGTCTCCTCCCGAAGATGCTTGAGATCAGCACTCCTCAGTCGCTCGAGGAGGACTTTTTCCACGTAAAGTCTTTTTATCACGTGCGCGGTCTTGAGAATTCTGTTGTGTCGGGCACTCCTCTTTTTGTAGACAAAGTATATGGCAACAGTTGTAGAGCAGTTAGGACTAGCCCTTAGAGTTATCTGCTCATGAAGTGGTCTTTCTGCCGCTTCTCCACACCACGGAGTCGCCAGTTCAGCTTTTTCAGCTAAGGATTCTTCTGGCTTTGATTCTGCACTCCTACCTCTGTTTGTTGCCTGTTGGGCAGCTGTAGGTTTGGCTAGTGCTTTCTTTGGTGGCTCAAACTTCGTAATTTTGTTTTGAAGTTGCGTGGAGTCCCCAACTCTCACTGTACCCTTGTCCTTGCGGACATTAGTGTTATGCCGGTGCTGCCCGCAGACCAGACCCGTCCCCTGAGCTGAAGGGGGAAGTGGTAATACACGCACCCGCAGCAAAGGGGGCGTGTCCAGAGTGTGGTATGAAGCGTTGCCAGGCCAGGTGTAGTAAGGTAGACAATACTTGCCGGTACCGGTTGTAGAGATAGAGTGATGAATGCCTTGCCGAGGTCAGGGAGTGGAGAGTGGAGATAGGTCGTAGTCCAAGCCATGTTCAAGGGGTTACCAGAGTGAGCGTTGTCCATAGAGTGCCGAGATCGAGAGCCAGAGGGGGTAGTCGTACAAGCCGCGTCAGAACCTGTGAAAACACTGAGAGAATCCAGAAGTACTTCCATACAGAGACTATATCGAGCAAAGACTGAGAGCAGAGAGGAGCTAGATAAAGCAGGAAGGTCCAATTAGGAACGGAGGCGGGACAGGAAGAGCTACTGCAGATTGTTGCAGGCATAACAGGCCAGGTGAGTCTTGTTGGTAACCTGAGTATGCTTGTGCAGTGTGCAGGGGCGGAGCCTGAGGTCCGGGGGACGGGAAGAAGAGTGTGCAGACTGAGCGTGCTCCGTAACTCGTGTACGCGCGTGAACCGAGCCAGTGGATGGTGCAGGTGTGCATTCAGGAGGGCGTGGGCGCGCACGGCGCTGTACAGAGGAATCGCCGAGGGGAGTGATCCCGCGACGGCGGCAGGGGCGGGGAGCAGTGGAGGCCGGTAAGGCAGGAGTGCTCTGTGTGAGGAGCGTGGAGAACGCCGATTCCTGACAGTACCCCCCTCTTCAGGAACGGCCTCAGGATGGTCCAAGAAAGGTTTCTCTGGAAACTTTTTCCTGAAGGACTTAAGAAGAGCCGGGGCATGAATGTCCTTTGAAGGAACCCAGGATCTCTCTTCAGGGCCAAAGCCCTTCCACTGCACCAAGAACTGGAGCTGACCCCTGGATAGGCGAGAATCCAAAAGAGAGTGAACCTCGTATTCCTCGTTATTTTGTACAGTAATGGGATCCGGTTTACGAGTCTGATCCGGAAAGAAGTGACTGGAGATAAATGGTTTTAAGAGGGACACATGAAAGACATTGGGAATCTTCATACTGGGTGGTAGTTGGAGCCGGAATGCCACGGGATTGATTTGTTCACAAATAGGGAAAGGACACAGGAACTTGGGTGCCAGTTTAGGAGATGGTACCTTGAGGTGGATATTCTTTGAGGAGAGCCATACCAAATCCCCTAGTTTGTAACTGGGTGCCGAACGACGACGACGATCGGCCTGTAGTTTCGACCTGCGGGAGGAGTTGAGAAGGGTAGACTGAATCCTGGACCATGCGGTTTGGAGGGAAGAAATGCGTTCATCTATGGCAGGTACTCCAGAAGGAATGTTGGGGATGGGAAGACAGGAAGGGTGGAACCCATAATTTATAAAGAAGGGCGACTCCCAGGTGGACTCGTTTTTGGCAGAATTGATGGCATACTCTGCCCAAGAGAGGAGTTGTGCCCAATCATCCTGGAAATCGGATATGAAACATCTCAGGTACTTCTCCAGGGATTGATTGATTCTCTCCGTTTGTCCATTGGACTGAGGATGATAGGCGGAAGAGAAAGAAGAAGAGATGCCCAATCTCTTCGTGAAAGCTCTCCAAAATTTGGATACGAACTGAGAACCTCTGTCAGAAACAATGGACGAAGGGATCCCATGAATCCGGAAAATCTGCTCCATAAAGATATCAGCAAGGGCGGGGGAGGTGGTTTAATCCTTTAAGTGGAATGAAATGGGACATCTTTGAGAACCTGTCCACGACCACCAAGATAGTGTTCATTCCTCTGGACCTGGGCAACTCCACGATGAAGTCCATCGAAATGTGGGACCAGGGGCAGTCGGGAACTGGAAGGGGTAACAGAAAAACCTGAGGCTTTTGACGGAGAGTCTTGCTTTGAGCGCACGTGGGACAGGCGCGGGTAAAATCCAGAATATCTTGAGACATCCTTGGCCACCAGAAATTCCGACGAATGAGATCAGTAGTCTTCTTAAAACCTGGATGACCTGCAGATTTAGAGGAGTGACCCCAAGACAGGACCTCTGGAACAAATTTGGAAGGTACAAAGTGTTTGTTGTCGGGAACGACCAAGTCCTTGGGAATGCGTCTCTGGGAGTGCAAAATCTTGTCAAGATTCTTAAAAGAAGACATGGCGAGAATCCTCTCATGCGGAAGGATAGTCTCTAAAGATTCCTCTGGCCTCTCTTCAGAAGAATGTATTCGGGAGAGTGCGTCTGCCTTAACGTTCTTGGTCCCGGGGATATAGGAAAAGTGAAAATCGAATCGGGAAAAAAAAAGGGCCCAACGAGCCTGTCGTGGACCAAGGCGTCGAGCGTTCTCTATGTAAAGAAGGTTCCTGTGGTCCGTGAGGATAGTAAACGGCTCTTTCGACCCCTCCAGCAGGTGTCTCCACTCTTGAAGAGCCATCTTCACGGCCAGAAGTTCCCTGTTACCCACGTCATAGTTCCTCTTTGCAGATGAGAATTTCTTGGAAAAATATGCACAGGGATGTAACTTATCTTGGGGCGTGGGTCTCTGAGAAAGAACGGCACCAGCGCCACAATCAGAAGCGTCGACCTCCAGGACGAAGGGAGGTTCAATGTCGGGATGACGGAGAATAGGTGCGGATATAAAGGCTTCCTTGAGTGTCTCGAAGGCGGTGATGTCCTCGGATGACCAAGCAGAAGGATCAGCTCCTTTTTTGGTGAGCGCAGTAAGGGGTGCCACAATGGTGGAAAAACTCCGTATAAACTTACGATAATAATTAGCGAACTCTAAAAAACGTTGTATGGCCTTGAGAGAGTTGGGTCTTGGCCATTCAGTGACTGAATGAAGTTTACCGGAGTCCATCATAAACCCCTCATCGGAAAATATGTACCCCAGGAACGGAGTAGAGGTCGTATGAAAGGTACACTTCTCCAGTTTGGCATACAAATGGTGTTCACGGAGACGGGAAAGGACGTAGGAGGTGTGGCGTATGTGGTCCTGGAGACCTTTGGAAAAAATCAGGATATCATCCAAGTATACAATAACAAAAACATTGAGTACCTTCCGAAAGACGTCGTTGATGAAATCCTGGAAGACAGCGGGAGCATTACATAAGCCGAAAGGCATTACCAGATATTCGTAGTGTCCACTACGCGTGTTGAAGGCCGTCTTCCATTCATCCCCCTTCCTGATGCGCACCAGGTTATAGGCACCACGCAGATCCAACTTGGAAAAAATCTTGGCCCCCTGTAATTTATCGAACAGTTCGGTAATAAGGGGAAGGGGGTAAATATTTTTAATAGTTATCTGGTTTAAACCCCTGTAGTCGATGCAAGGCCTCAACGACCCGTCCTTTTTCTTGACGAAGAAAAACCTCGCCCCTGCTGGGGAATTGGAGTGACGAATAAAGTCTTTTTTGAGATTCTCCTGGATATATTCATCCATAGCGTGAGATTCTGGTAACGACAAGGGGTAGGTCTTGGACTTGGGTAGGGAGTAACCAGGAACTAGATCGATTGGACAATCGTAAGTCCTGTGTGGCGGCAAGAGGTCTGACTGTACCTTATTGAAAACGTCCCGGAATTGATGGTAAACGGAAGGTAGAATAACTTCGGGAACAGAGGTATTGGCCAGCAGTTGATGAGTCTCGCCTGACCTCGGCCTCCAGGAAATGGGAGCGCAGGAAGTCCAGTCAATGAGAGGATTGTTAAGCTGTAGCCAAGGAAGACCAAGGGTGATGGGTATCCCAGGAGCGTGAATGGCATCGAGAACTAAGGTCTCCTTGTGCAGATGTGAAGACAGAAGCAAGGGAGCCGTCTCTAAGGAGATGTGGGCCGGGGTAAGAGGACGTCCATCGATACCGACGAGTGCGATGGGAACCTTCTTTCTCACTAGTGGTATGCGGTTTACCCTGGCAAATTCAAGATCCACGAAGTTTCCTCCAGCTCCTGAGTCAATGAAAGCGGCGGTAGAAGTCTTGAACTTATTGCCTGAAAGGAAGACTGGAAATGTAAGTTTCTTAGGGAGTTCATCTTTATGAAGGGGACTTGGAGACATTACACCCAGAGAGAGCCCCTCTGTACTAACTGGGTGTTCCGTTTCCCGGACACAGTGGACACTCCCAAACCAGATGTTCCATGGATCCGCAGTAGAAACACAATCCCCCGGCGTGGCGGAACTACCGTATCGGTGTGCGGATGCGTTGTACCCCCAATTGCATTGGCTCTGGCAACTCCAGTGCAGGACGAAGAGGTGTGGTAGCACTTGGGGGAGCAGGAGTGCTGCTGAGAGTACTGGAGAACGGAACTTGAAAGTTATGGAAGCGAGTGCGCTGACGCTCTGAGCGGCGTACCTGGATGCATTGATCCACTTGGACGGCCAAATCAATCAGGACCTCCAGTTGATCTGGCCTGGATTGGCGAGAGAGTTTGTCCTTGATGGGATCTGCCAGGCCTTGCCAGAATACAGAGATGAGAGCCTCTTGTCCCCAGTTAGTCTCGGCTGCTAGAGTCCGGAATTCCACAGCATACTGTGTCACCATCCGCCGTCCCTGAGTGATCTGGAGGAGAGAAACAGAAGCCATCTCCCGACGAGCAGGGGAATCGAATACCCGTTGAAACTCGGCTTTAAATGCCGGGTAATCTTGTGTAAGGTCAGAACGTCGCTCCCAAACCGGGGAAGCCCAAGCCAGGGCGCTGCCAGTGAGGAGGTTATAAATGTAGGCTACCTTCTTGCGAGATGGGGGGCCATTTCAAACTGCATCTTACACTGGTTTAGGAAACCCCTACAATCTTGCGGTTCACCTGCATAAGGCTTGGGGGGAGGAATCCTTACATCTGAGCTGCTAACTGCGCTTGCGGAGTGGGGGCTTACATCTGACGGGGTCGTGGTCGGTACCCTGTCTGAGAGTACTGCGACCTGGCGTGTAAGTGCCACAATTTGATCTGCCATGGCCTGGTTTTGCTGAAGCAGATTAGAGAGAAACTGCTGTAGTTCGGTCTGGTCTGCGTCTTGTGGGCTCGACATAATGTTACGCCGGTGCTGCCCGCAGACCAGACCCGTCCCCTGAGCTGAAGGGGGAAGTGGTAATACACGCACCCGCAGCAAAGGGAGCGTGTCTGGAGTGTGGTATGAAGCGTTGCCAGGCCAGGTGTAGTAAGGTAGACAATACTTGCCGGTACCGGTTGTAGAGATAGAGTGATGAATGCCTTGCCGAGGTCAGGGAGTGGAGAGTGGAGATAGGTCGTAGTCCAAGCCGTGTTCAAGGGGTTACCAGAGTGAGCGTTGTCCAAGGAGTGCCGAGATCGAGAGCCAGAGGGGGTAGTCGTACAAGCCGCGTCAGAACCTGTGAAAACACTGAGAGAATCGAGAAGTACTTCCAGACAGAGACTATATCAAGCAAAGACTGAGAGCAGAGAGGAGCTAGATAAAGCAGGAAGGTCCGATTAGGAACAGAGGCGGGACAGGAAGAGCTACAGGGAGACACTGCAGATTGGTGCAGGCATAACAGGCCAGGTGAGTCTTGTTGGTAACCTGAGTATGCTCGTGCAGTGTGCGGGGGCGGATCCTGAGGTCCGGGGGACGGGAATAAGAGTGTGCAGACTGAGCGTGCTCCGTAACTCGTGTACGCTCGTGAACCGAGCAAGTGGATGGTGCAGGTGTGCGTGCAGGAGGGTGTGGGCGCGCAGCGCTGTACAGAGGAATCGCCGAGGGGAGTGATCCCGCGACGGCGGCAGGGTGGGGAGCCGTGGAGGCCGGTAAGGCAGGATTGTTTTGTGTGTCCAGGGGCTCCCTGCGGGGAGGGAGCGCTCTGTGTGAGGAGCGTGGAGAATGCTAAATCCTGACAATTAGTTACTGTGGGATACTGGTGCTTGGCCAGAGCCAATACCTTTTTCCGTATTGGAGGAATCTGTATCAGAGTCTCCTTCATATTCTGGAGCTCTGTAATTTTTGTCGTCAAGGTTGCCGCTGCGTCTGTTTTCTCCTTGGTGTACTGACTCAAGGAAATGGAACAGTCTCTCTGTCTCTCCAGCTCTTGCTCCAGTTTCTGAGCCTTCTCACGCTCCCTCTCATACATAGTCACCTGGTATCGAAGCTCCGCTTCCAACGTTGCTCTGAAGACATGCAGCATGGCCTTTAGCTCCTCATACTGCTCTGTGGGGACGTACTGGGTATTCAAACGTTCCTGCAGCGCTTGTACCTCTTTAGCAGCCTGCAGTTTTTCTTCCTGTAGCGTTTGCTGCTTCTCCTCAGCATACTGGAGGAGTGTACGCAGACCTTGCAGTTGGTTCTGCAGTCGGTGCTCTGCGTCAAACTTTTCCTTGACTTCTTCTGTTAACTGAAAATTTTCTTCTTTCAGTTTTAAGTTTTCTCTTTTTAATCTTGAATTTTCTCCTTTTTCAGTCTCTGTATTCTTCAGGGCTTCTTTGCAGTCCTCCTTCCATTTACACACATCTGCTTTGAGAATGACCATCTCCTGGCGTGAGACTTCCTTCTCTAGGTTGAGGGTCTGAAGCTCCTTCTGAGAGACTTTGAGATCTACATCAAGGTTACCAATAGTTTCTTTAGCAATGTCCAGCTCCTCAGTGAGACTGTGTAGTTCCTTTCTGGAAACTTCCAGGTCTGTGCGGCAGCTGGTGGTCTCATGATGTGAGGCATTCAGTGCTCTGCGGAGTGTCTGAACCTCTTTCTGAGATACGTCCACTTCTATCCGGACACTGTTGATCTCCTGTGTTGAGGCATTCATCTCTATGCGAAGAGTGTGAACCTCTTTCTGGAAGACTGTCATCTGCTTCAGTGCCTCCTCATACTTCCGCTTTAGCGTAGCCACCATTTTAGCAGATTGGCTCTGCTTTTCATCCATGGCGGAAATAGTAGCCTTTGCAGTATCTAGCTCAGTCTTGAGATCGTTCAATTCTGTCCTGGCTAAAGAGTAAATTGTGAGCACATCTTTTTGTAGCCTCACATTATTTTTCTATAGCTCTGTATTATCTGCTCTCTCAAGTTTCAATTGTTCTCGAAGTAGATCACAGTCACGCCTGGCAATTTTCAGGGAGTCTTCAGGGCTGGTCAAGGGATCGTCACTCACTGGTTCTGGCTCCGCTTCCCTGGGATGGTTGGTTGAGGGTTCCTCACTGTTGGCACCGGACATACACTTCTTTGGGGTACCCGACTTCTGCCTTGGGCCCTCTGGATATTCGGTTAACCGTGGGACAAATTCTCCATTTTCTCTAGGCTGCAGGGCAACTCTGTCTCCCATTTTCTCCACAGGATCTGCGGACGGGTCTGTTACTTCCACGGTAAGTGAAGAACCGCTTTTCATTTTCTTTTTCCGCCTTTTTGATTTGGATGACACCATCCTTTCAGGGATATTGGGGTCTCCATCTTCATTTGAAATTTTAGCAGCTTCATTATATACTGTCGCGGTCGAGTTTATTCTTACCTTTGCCCGGTCTCGACCGCGACAGAAACCGGGCGCGCGCCGGAGCCTCGGAGGATCGGTCCTCCGATCAGGGCTTCCCCCTCCCCTCTCCGGGTCCTCCGGGTCCCCCAAGCGCCCCACCACAATCCCCCACATCGCGGTACACCAGGGCACCAGGGCTCCATCGATGACGCGCAGCACGCCGAGGGAAAGAAACGAGCAAGCCTGGAAATCTCCCGGCTTGCGGCACTAGCCAAGTGAGGATAAAGTGTGCCGTCTCTGTATGCCAGGCTTTTCTTGCAGCTGCTTTAGCTGACAGAAATATTCGGTGATCCACTGCTCCCGCTCTGTCTCCTGCTGATCATATTCGTCATCAAAGAGAGCGGTCATTTCTGTTCATGCCGAGTACAGGCACCCCCACCATTCTTGGGGTGTTTTGTGGGTGTGACTCGGTTCGGGTTCCCCGTGAGAGATGTCATCCTCTTTATTGGACTGGAAGGGCCACTCTTCCGTGGGGTAGGGTTCATTACAGGAACGCTGCATCTTGTCCTCCATTTTTAGGCTATCAGGTGTAATTTTCTTCCTGACCTCAGGAGGCGCTATTGCAGCTGTTGCCACTGTATTTGCTAGAACTCCCAATTGTAGTAGTCCTACAGATGGGCATATTTTGCTTGTAGAGGTCGTAGCTCGCACAGGCATCTCTGTAGACTTTTCTTTCTTGGGTAATTTTTTTTTTTTCCAATATCAACAGTACTGTGCATGCATTTTCTTTTATCAGGTATACAAGATTGTGCAGTTGCTAGGTAAAAAAGTATATTTGCTATACACCATTTATTTGCTAGGTGCAATCCCTCTGCTTCAGCAACAGAATTTGGTTTTCTGCCTGAGTTAAGTAATTTTCAGTCTCATCTTTGGGTATTATGGCATTCCCACTTCGCACTTTGGGTGTCTGTTTTGCTCCCAAGATAATAGGCATACTTTTTTACTTGCAGAAAAAAAAAACATTATTTGCAGTGGAATCAACACTCAGCAATTGGCTTTGAAAAACCTTTTCCTTTATAGGGCAATTTTACACTCAGCATTTGTTTGCTAAATATGCCCTTGCTTCAGCACAGTCTTGTATCAATTTTCACACTTTTCTGCATATACTCCATTCACAGCTGGTAGCCCTATGCGGTGTGGCAACCTTTATTTGCAAAATCAGTACCACTCGTGGGTCACCATCAGTGAAACTTTTGAAAACAACAAACACCTATCCCGTTTCAAGGGCTGACTCACTTCTTGAAACCCCTATTTCAATGACCATATTACGCTTTGTGATAGGCAAATAAAGTTTTAGCTGCTTCAGCAGTCTCTCTCCTCTTGGGATTGGGGTAAAGAGTCCATCTGTGTTTTTGTAAGTTTCAATGCAGTGTAAGTTTCAGTGCAGTGGTGTGTCCCTTTAATTCTGATCTCTGCTGCATGATAATACAAAAATGCAATGACCCGGCGCTCCAGGCTACAACAATACCCCAGTCCAATGATTAGTCCAAATGGATATGGAAAGTTCTTTTCAATATTCCAGCTGATGGAGAGATGATGATTCAATTCCTGGCTGTTAGTTCCGGACTCCTCAGATTTTCTGTGTTGTTGTTCCTTTGAGACAATCTGTGCTCTAAACCTCTTCTCTTTCAGATATCACGAATCCCACGTGTTGTATGTCATTCATCCAGGTTTTCTATCTGTTCACAGCATTACCACTCAGACATGGTTCCCATGTGTTCCCAGAAAGGAGATAACATAGAAGATGATGGTGAAAATTGATAAAAATTTATTACAATGAAAAATAAAAACAGCCAAATGCTTACTCACATAAACCAGGCTGTGTTAAAACAGCTGACAACGTGCTGTCCGCAGCTTGATACAATCAGGTATAGCAGGCTTCTGGGATGATGGCACTTTTGTTATTTGCAAACCCTGAAGTGGCGTCTATCTCTATGCAGTTGCTCTGCAAGATCCGCCCCCTCTATTTGCTATTGCTATCTCTATCTCAGCTTGAGGTGGCCAGCACTACACACTGTGCTCTGCTCTCCTCTCTGAGTAACTGCCGTCAGCCCGCGCGTAGCTCAGTGACGTCACACTATGGCATCTCTCCTGATATCTCTGCTCCTGATGACCGTGTCAGTTCTAGCTCCTCCCTCTCCAGACGCGTTTCGTGACGCAATGTGGTCACTTCATCAGTGGATGAGGGGGGAGTTGCTACCTACTGATATATATACCCTCTAGGGTGATGTATATTAATTACAATCTAATTGATTAAAAAGCAGATAAACTGAATAAAATTGCACACATACTACTTACATGATGTAAACCACTAGGGAATCATCCCTGGGATTAAGTGGCAATGCACCAAGCTCATAAAAGTGAAATTTCCTGCCTTTCCAGATATAGAATTACAAAATGAAAACAATTGTTGCATGATTGATTATTGTATAAGACAGGGAGGGGTTAATCTATCAAAAAGGAGGCCAGATCGAAGTCTATATTTAAACCATGTGGTGACAAGGTTTTGAGAGTATAAATCCAAAAGGTCTCCCTTCTAGATAAATGGGTTAACCTGTCCCCTCCTCTCCAATTGGCTTTAGGGCATTCTATGCCCCTACATATCAATCCCTCTGGATTTTGATTGTGTTTACTTTTAAAGTGGTTAGACACACTATGTGTTTCCAACCCCCTTTTTATATTGTAAACATGCTCTGCCAATCTACGTTGGAGCTTCCTCCCTGTCCTCCCCACGTACTGTAACCCGCAGGGGCATTCTAATAAGTATACGCAGTACTTACTCTTACAGTTAATAAAAGTGTTTACATCGTAACTTTTGCCTGTCACGTTTGATTGAAATGTACTGCCTTTAACACTGAAAGAACAACCTATGCATTTGTTACATGCAAAGAAACCTTTCAGGTTGGATAACCACATGGTGCTACTTATTTTAGGCCCACTAAGGGGACAACTAGGTGATAATTTACTTTTCAAGTTGTCAGCACGTTTATAAACAATTTGTGGGTATTCTGGCAGGAATGTGTTCAATATTGGGTCTCTCAGGAGGATCCCCCAATGCTTGTTTATAATTTTCTTTATTTCTGGGGCCATACTTTTGAATTTAGTGATGAAGGGGATAAATTCTCCTTGTACAGTTGGCGTCTTTTTATTATTATTAGGGTTAATAAGATTTGACCTATCTATATCTTTAACTGCACGGATAGCTTTATTAACCCCTTCCCTGCTGTAATCTCTCTCAAGAAATTTTTCTCTAAGGGAGTTTAATTGGTTTGTACAAACATCTTTCTGCGAACAGTTTCTTTTTATTCTTAGGGCTTGCCCCTGTGGGATATTTTGAATCCATTTTGGATGGTGGTGGCTAGAAGCCAAAAGATACGTATTAGCATCCACCTCCTTATGGTATGTTTTAGTTTGTATCTGATTATTTTCTACATACAAGGTTAAGTCTAAGAAATTAATACTTTTACTACTACAGGTAAACGTAAATTTTATATTAAAGGGATTATTATTCAAATACAATTTAAACAATTCTAGATCTTCTATCGTCCCCCTCCAGACACACAGCACATCATCGATAAATCTCTTCCAGAGCACCAGGTTTGCACCATGTGGGTTGTTGTTCCATATGTAGCCATGCTCCCACATATCCATAAATAGGTTAGCATAGCTAGGTGCAAACTGGGTGCCCATTGCGGTGCCGCATGTCTGGAGGAAGTAATCTCCATCATAGTTAAAATAATTGTGGGTTAGTATGTATTGTATCCCACTTAATATAAAGGATTTCACATTTTCTCCAACATTCTCTGCTGCATGAGGTTTTTTTTTTTTTTTTATGTTTCTCAGACTTGTTTGTAGGCAAAAAGCATAAAAAAATTTTCACATAGAACTCTCCGGTCCTTTTTAACTACAAAGACACCTCTTATCTCACTTCTGACACCATATGTGGACGGACGTTCACAGAGGTACGCAATTAGGAGGCTTTATAATGTGAAATTATAATAAGGCTTTATTGTGCCTTTTCCTTTTTATCAGGAAAACATCCAAACAAGGGGGGGGGAACAAAGCTTCCGTTCCCTTGGGAGTATTTCTAGTGAAAACACTATGAAATCAATTCACATCTCCCTAGTCAAGCATTTCTCCCCAGCCCCAAAACATAGCATGCAATAAGCAGATATAAGCAGGAGTTAGAAGGGGCAGAGTCGTCCAGAGAAAAAAGGAGGTCAAAACAGAGCTAACCCTTCCAGAGAGTAGTGGAATATTTAATCTGTCTACTTTTCCGTTATCTTTATACCAATCACTACTTCTGGAAAAGGGAATCTCTTTTGCACCAAATACAGGTCCCAGTGCCTTCCAATTATTTGTGGACCTTAATAGCTTAATTAGAAAGATTACTCTAAAACGTTATTTTAATATTCAGGAGAAAAATAAAGTACAAGCGAGGTCTACATTCATTACTAGTACACAGGAAGATATCTGTACAGAGGCTCTTGTGGACTTGCTGACGGAGTCGGAGGCATTGCCGGGATCATTTAACAATTCTATTGACAATTTTGATTTTACAATTCATTTTACATATTTGTCAGATGTTGGTCAGGAGGGGGAATTATCGGTCATGCATTACCCTTTCAGACCAAAATCGCTTTTCTTCCCTTATCAATCAAAGGGAGGATTTATTGATGCATTTTACAATGTGGTATTAAGAGATTTTGAGTCACTGTGTACTAAACCTTATAGATTTAATTCTAATCTGTCCAAATGTGAACTGGATGCACTCAATGATATCAAGAACAATAGGGACATCATTATCAGACAAGCCGACAAAGGTGGGGGCATAGTAATCCAGGATAGATCAGCTTATCTGAGAGAGGCCTTTCGACTCCTGGGAGACTCTGCCTCCTATTCCTCTTTGTCGGCCGATCCCACTACATTATTTCTTTTTTAATTGAAATCACATTTGACACAGGCCTTGGATAATGGTGTACTCACAAAATTAGAATTAAAATTTTTGTATTCTGATCACCCACACACCCCCATCTTTTATCATTTACACAAGGTCCACAAGTCTCTTGTTGATCCCCCTGGAAGACCCATTGTTTCGGGGGTGGAGTCGATGATGTCTGGCCTATCCCAGTATGTGGATTACTATCTCCGAACCCTTTGTAGCTAAGCTTAGGTCACATATTAGGGATACGCTGCATGTCATCGACTCCATCTCTGAGATTAAATGGAAGCCCGATTACCTTTGGGCCACATGTGACGTGTCATCTCTTTACACGTGCATAGATCATTCCAGGGGGATCAGGGCAATTGACTTCTGGCTCAACATGGACCCTTCCATTCCCCCTTCACATAAGAATTTTTAATTGGATAGTATCACCTTTATTTTGACGCACAATTATTTTTGTTTGAGGATTTATTTTATTTGCAAATCTGTGGAATGGCCACGGCAAATCTGTGGAACGGACATGAGGTTTGCCCCCAGCTATGCCAATCTCTTTATGGGATATTGGGAAGAAACATCTATTTGGAAAAATGCCGGGCTGGGGGCCGGCCTTGAATACTATGGTCGTTTCATTGATGATATTATTATTATTTGGGAGGGTGATGTCACAGTTCTGTCTGATGTCCTGAGTTCTTTTGATCAGAATGAATTGGGCTTGAAGTTTACATTTGAAATTAGTTCTATCTCTGTGGTATTTCTGGATCTAGTTTTGACCTCGGATCCAGAAGGTAATATTATCACTACCACTCACTTCAAGTCCGTTTCTGTTAATAATTATGTTCATTCATCTAGTAATCACCATGCACAGTGGCTCAAAAACATTCCTTTGGGGCAGTTTTATCGTTTGAAAAGGCACTGCACCAAAGAGAGCGATTTTCTTATTCAATCCAAAGACCTGAGCAATAAATTTGCAGTGAAGGGTTATGATCCCGGTCTTATCAATGTCTCCTTCAGCAAGGTACAGGCCTCTGAAAGATCCACATTACTCAAGAAATACAAACACTCCACAAAGGCACATGTAGGTTATGGTGAACCTAGAAATAGATCGGGTAATGCTGATGGAAATCCTAGGTTCAGCACCACTTTTAATCAATCATTTAGATCCATCAGAGGTATCTTAAATAACCATTGGAGCATCTTGAAATGTGACCCTCATTTGGGAAATATTCTTCCTGATAGACCACCAATCGTATATAGGAAGGCCAAAAATATCAAAACCATTCTAGCTCCGAGTAAATTAAGATTGGTTGATGCAGTTGCCAATGCCCCACCTGTGGGCTGGTTTGGCAACCACAGGTGCGTTAGAGGCTGCTGCATCACATGTAAATATCTGACTTCCACATCGGAGTTTGTCTCCCTTCGAAAAGGTGGCAAATATGAGGTTAGGGGCAGTATTAATTGCCTTAGCACTTATATTGTCTACCTTTTACAATGTGGTTGCGGCCAGAAATATGTAGGTCGCACCACTCGATCCCTCAGTACTCGCTTCCTCGAGCATAGGAGGAATGTGATACATGGTGTCAGTACCCATAATCTTTCATGACATTTTAAATGTTATCATAATAGGAATCCAGATTCCTTATTAGTTATGGGTATTGAACACATTCCTGCCTCTGCTGGAGGGGGGATAGATACAAAATGTTGTGTCGTAGGGAGACTTATTGGATCCACCAGTTGGGTAATCGAACCCCTGGTGGACTCAATGAATGTTTGGACACCAGTACTTTGGTGTAATCCCCAGCTCTGGTTTCATTGACTCTGCTCTCCCCCTCCATCTGTTACATTCAGTTAGCCCCCATTCTTCCCCCCGCCCCAGTCCTCCTTTTCCCCCTCTTTTCCCTTTCCTCCCCTTCCCCCCTTACCCCCCCCTCCCCTGTGACGGAGCAAACAGACGGCGATCCGGCTACACTTTGGCGCATGGGCTTACCCATACAATGCTTTTATTCTGCTTACCCATACAATGCCTCATTCTCTCCCGTCTTGATTAATGTAACCTCCCTTTACGTGAATTTTACTCTTTATGTCTTGTAAGTGTGTATTATCTACCTTACATTTATTTAAATACATTTTATTTCATCTGCATCTTAAGATAATGCACTAGGGGAATGCGCGTTTTTCTCTTTTTTTCTATACAGTACTGGTTTGGGAGTGATTCTCCCGTGGATGAGCAGCCCCCTCCTACATTTGGATTGGATCTGGCTACTGGGAATCTTTCCCCTTTGTTTTTCAAATGAATACCCTTTTTCACTGGACTTGTGTTTGATGGACAGAACTCTGGGATTTGTACTTGGTACTTAGAGATAAGTGTATTAGTGCATGAGCTGCATGTGTTAGCGCTGCTTTGTGAGTGGATTTACTGGCTTTGCATCTCACCCCAGCCTCTGTTTAAAAGCTCTGTTTAAAGCAGTATGCATTGGTTTAAGGATTTGCTCGTGTAATATGAGCTTGAGACAAAAGGTGGCACTGTGTGCTCATTTGCATGTAATTTCCCAGAATCCCTTGCTGCAGTGGAAGCGCTTTGTGCTGGGCGATAATGTGAAAGACAGGGTTGCAGACCTGTCTAAGACATGCAAATGAACATACAGTAATATTTACAGTTGCTATATGCTTTACTGTGGAGGGTTTTTGTCACTTTTTAACCCACCATAACCTGAATAATGTGTGGTGAATAACTACTCTTAGTCTCAAACCAGCATAGCCAGCACAACCAACCTTACACTGATGATACCCATCAAGGTTGAAACATGTCTGTGAGTGGGTTTACTGGTTTTGCATCTCATCCTAGCCTCTGTTTAAAAGCTGTGTTTAAAGCAGTATGCATTGGCTTAAGTATTTGCACATGTAATACGAGCTTGAGACAAAAGGTGGCACTGTGTACTATGTGCTCATTTGCATGTCATTTCCCAGAATCCCTTGCTGCAGTGGAAACGCTGTGTGCTGGGCGATAATGGTGAAAGGTTGCGGACCTGTCTAAGACATGCAAATGAACATACAGTAATATTTACAATTGCTATATGCTTTACTATGGAGGGTTTTTGTCACTTTTTTACCTTAATAATTGTGGTATACTGCACCGACACACTTTATTCGAGCAAATACCCAGTATGTACCTGGCAGATACCTGGAATGCGCCGCTCCTCACCTCTGACAAGCCCCGTTGCGTTTGCCTTCCCAGCCTGGGTTCATGCCTGGCTGACGGGCGGCTGATCTGTTAAATGATAATGATTAGGATTTCATAGGCTGCAATGCTTCGCGTGTCTACCAGATGGCATAAATTCATGAATTGTAATGCAGTATATATATATATACTGTGCAGTATTGAAGCCAGCGGGAATAAAATGCTTCAATCCCTGCCTGGAAAATACCTCAATGCACTCGGGCAGAAAACAGTCACAAACCTCAATACACCCGGGTATACCCGAATTCGTGGGACTAGCCGAGCTCGAATAAAGTGTGTCGCCAGTGTATATATAAATATATATATATACATACAGAAAAGGACTGCGCTTGGTTATGGTGTGACAGCAATAGTATAATAATAAATGATCAGAAAATGTATAAATGTATAAAAAAAACTAAATGACAATAATAATATTTAACTGTGCAATCAATACGTTCACCAAATGCATATATAGTTATAAAAAGATGTGCTGTGGACCCAATAACAAACTTTTGTCACAAATCCTTTGAAGTCCAAATGAAGTCCAAAAAATGCAAGAAACAGAAAAGCACTGACAGGAAAAAGGCTGCTTCTTTAAAGGGCACAACGACCTCCATCTCCACATGCATAGAAAATAGAAGAAAAAAGCGCCAAATCCTAGTGCATTACTGTGCAAAAAATGTTTAATTCCCAATAAAAGGCTCATAAAATGAACTTACAAACATAAAATATAAAAAAGCATTGTATGAGTTATACTCATGCTCCAAAGGATCTATAAGCGCTGCTGCTCTGCTCCTCTGCTCCGTGACACCACCGCATCCAGTACAGCCCTCGTGTATCTCTGCCAGCAGGAACTCACGTCATCAGGCTCCTCCCAGTATTCTTTCCCCGGGAACACACCTCCAGATTGTTTAGGTTCCCACCGGGGACAATGTTTGCGGCGGAACGAACAGATGACGTCACGCTGTGCACGGAGATGGCAAGCAGGAGAATGTCAGGCAGAACTCATAAATCAACGCTGAAGGAATCCACAGCACACCTGGCCCTACGCGTTTCAACAGCTAAACTGTTTTCATCAGGGGAGATACACGAGGGCTGTACTGGAAGCGGTGCTTTCACGGAGCAGAGTAGCAGAGCAGCAGCGCTTACAGATCCTTTGGAGCATGAGTATTACTCATACAACGCTTTTTTATCTTTTATGTTTATGAGTTCATTTTATGAGCCTTTAATTGGGAATTAAACCATTTTTTGCACAGTAATGCACTAGGATTGGGTGCTTTTTTCTTCTATTTTCTATATATATATATATATATATATATATATATATATATATATATATATATATATATATATAGAGATAGATAGATAGATAGATTTAATTATGTACAATACATGGAACTCACAGGCTCTTTATTAAAAGTGATAAAAAGATTTGTTTTAACCTATATCGACCTTTCTAAATATATATATATACGTGTGTGTGTATAAATAGAAATTCTTTAGAGGAAACACAAACAGAACAAACGCACATCGTGCAGACTGAACACATTTATTGATGAAATAAACTTATAAAAATGCCCTCACAGGAGTACATGAGTTAAGAGCATTTCTTTTAGAATGTGCTTCTCATCAGCTCCATCCGTTTCGGCGCCCATACTGTTAATCCGACCACTATAATGCCAGCAGTTTAATCTATTCATCTTGTGCTGGAAACCGAGTCATGTCAATAATTCTGTTTTGTAGGTTCTTCTGTAACTGCTGCTGCTTCAGACGGGCCTCCCCTTAAATCAGACTCCTGTGACTGTGATTACCACCCTGGGGGCTGCACTATCAGTCAACTGCCCCCTGCAAATTTGGCCTGTTATTGTACATACAAAGGAGCCTGGACCTGTGGAGGAGAAATAAGAGAGTGCCCACAACCTGACGCTCCAAAATGCAAGACCCCAGATAAATCGCTAGCCACCTGCCTACAAGGAGGTGGAGACTGTGGTGCTTACCCTGAAAGATGTGACTGTGACTACCACCCAGGGGGCTGCAGCATTGCTGCCACAGCTGTGCCAAACACTGCATGCAAATGTATTTACATAGGTGTCTGGACCTGTAAGGGCGAAATAGTGAGGTGCAAAGACTCCAACCATGTGAAATGCCTCAATCCTGATTCATCCCGTGAGTCCTGTCTGCAGGGAGGGGGAGATTGTGATGGGTATTAGAAGCCATTGATTATTTACAGGCTTCAGATTCAGAGCTTCCAGAACAGAAAACTTTACAAAACTTTCAATTACTCATTTAATTAGAAATATCTTCTGGTTTGAGGATCACCTCGGTAATGTGTGATCCTAAGGACACAGAATCATTTAATTGGTACACCCCAAATTATTACAGTTACAATATACAGTGTATTAGATCTCTTCACTCATAATGAACACAAAACCGTGCACACAATGTATAGTAACAATGTGATTGATACACAATGTGATGGAATCTGAGATCCTTAAAAACTGCAGGAATTTACTAATTGTCTGTAATCAAATAAAGTTAATCAATTAAGGCCAGCACAGTGTTTGTTCAATCATTTTATTAGTAGAGCCCTGTGTGTATGCTGGGACAGGGAGAGGAGATACTCATTGTCACAGGAATCCAAACAGTTTACACCGTTTTACCGGGATAATTCACTGAGCAAAACAAGTTAGTAAAACAAATTATAATTTATTCACTTAAAATAGGTGTACACACAATGGAACACAAAATACATAAGAAAGACATAGCTCCAAACGTGCTCGAACTAAAATCAGCTTGAAATCCCAGCCGCAACCGCTACGTTCAAATGTCAGAACTTGGGCGCAAAAAGTGGGACTTTCTGAAGCCGGCTCTCTGCTATTTCTCCTTGAGCATCTTTTGGTACATTCAAATTTGCTGTTGCTGTTTTGGCGCTTAGAATCTGATCACCGATTTAGATTAGGGATGCTTAGAATATTTCAGAGTTCATTCATGAAATACTACAATCAATCTCAGCGTGGGAACATTCTCACCTTCCAGTCAGAGCAATTTCAGTCTAATGAAGCTTGTTCTTCTGAATCAGCCAAGGGCATGCGCAAGTTTGCCACTTCAGCCACTTGGTATGCATAAGTCACCCGCTGACTTAGGCTCCGCACAGTCTGGTGGGGCAAATGGTAGTCCACTGACTTTCCATTCAGCCCAGGAGTGGGTACTAAAGCCTAAATATCCTGCCCAAATGTTCTTCACACCTCTGGCACCCTCTGAGGCTTTTTTATCCGATGTCTGAGGAGATTTGCTGGAACCAGGCTTGGTAGGCAAATGGTTTCTCAGAACATTGGACCTGAAAGTCCCAGCTCATGTTACTGTGCACAAGCATTTGTGTTTTAAACCACACTGTTTAATAAAAAGATACCCTTTAACTTTCCTAAGTCTTTTGGTTATGGATAATATAATTAGAATCTGCACTTTTATTCTCACTAGCCATATTCCCCACACACTGCAAACTAGATTTTGACTTAAAAAAATAGTCACAACCTTGTGGAGCAACTCAGAACCCCTATACCATAACCCCCACTTTACCTAGGGACCCCTTGCCCGTTCCAGGGATACCACAAAGCCCTATGCCCCATTTACCTTTCTGGTCTGTGCTGAAGCAGGGTAACATAAGTGAGTCACGTAAGCGTTTTCAAGGATGGATTTTGACCGGAGCAATATGCCTATACGTATCCGGAATTACGACCTTATTCCCGGGTGCTGTCACGGATGTTCAGTACAACCTGGAATAGACTGCTTGACCGAAATGGGGATGCATTTATACTGCCGCCCTACAACCACGGAGCCAGGTCCGGATAGCAGAGTCAGGGATGTGTAGCCGGGTCAGGGTAGGAGAGTGTAGGTAGGGCAGAGTATCTGCCGTGGACCAGGGTTGGAGAGAGGAAAATAGCCATAGTCTATAACCTGGGTCATGGAGTGGAGAGAGCAGAAGTCCAAAAATGCGCTGAAGTCCAGGGATGAAGAAGAGATGGGTCAGGTACAGGCAGGGGTCACAACAGAGATCTAGACAGGTTCAGATACAGGCAAGCTCAGGCTGCAATGAGCACGGTGCATAAATAATGGTCTATGCTCAGCAACAAGAAGGGATATATAGGGAGAGGAACCAATTAGAGGATGGCAGGGGAGAGTGCTCTATATGCAGGTAGAGAGCCGATAGGAGGAAGTTACCTTAGTTCAGGTGTGACACAGCTGAGGATGGTCCCATCGTCAATCGTAGAATGGCGAGCACACGCGGGTAGTGAGCGGTGCATGGTATGCACACGCGGGGAGCGAACGGCGCATGGCGCGCAGTGGGCGCGCCACCACCAAGGCTCTGCGCTTTGGTAGCGTCACGGGCGCGTGCCCGAGGGTTTGTTTATTTTTTGTGTGCGCATGCTGGAGTCCGCGCATCCCTCCTGATTATTGGCGTGACGCGCCGAGGGGGTGTGAACCATGTGCGATCCTTAACAGATACATTTTTGGGGTATGCAGCAACTCTAGACCCTGACTAGCTAGGCACAATCTGACAAGACATTCTCCGCAAACCCCCACTTAAAACTCATAGCCTAGCAATCTCTGCTTGCTGGCACACCAGGAAAGGCAAAAACACAAAAATTATTTCTTGTCACACATTTTTACAGAATGCATGTACAATCATTGGGCTCAAGAGCTTACACTCCCGAATCCCAATACATGGATCATCGGTAATCAAACAGGCTTAAACCTTTATTTTGAGCCTGGTTACCTATCTCCAACCCCCATCCAGTCCAGCCATCCACACATCTCCCCAACCCCCATGCAGCTCTGTTATCCACCCATCTCACCCACCCCTATACAGCCCTACCATCCACACATCTCACACCACTGTCATAAAGCCCTGCCATCCACACATCTTCCCCCACCCCTATACAGCTCTGCCATTCACACATCTCACACATGCCCATACAATCCTGCCATCCACACATCTCACCCATGCCAATACAGTCCTCCCACCCACACATCTCCCCTACCCCCATACAGCACTGCCCTCCACACATCTCACCCCACCCCCATACAGCCCTGCCATCGACACTTATAATCCACACCTATTCAGTCCTGCCATCCACACATCTCTCCCATGCCCATACAGTCTTGCCTTGCACACATCACCCACCTCATACATCCCTGCCATCCACACATCTCTCCTAACCCCATACAGACCTGCTATACACACACCTCACCCCACCACCATACAGTCCTACCATTCACACCTTTCTCTCTCCCCCATACAGAATTGCAATCCACATATCTCCCCCACCCCCATACAGCCCTGCCCTGCCAACCATATGTTTCCCTCACCATCAAACAGCCCTGCCACCCACACGTCTCCCTACCCCCATAAAGCCTGCTATCCACATGTCTCCTCCACCCTCATAAAGCCCTCCAACCCACGTCTCCCCCACCCCCATACAGCCCTGTCATCCACATGTCTCTGTGATGGTGAGGGGGTAACCAGGCTATATAATAAAGGTTAAGCCCACTTGGTTATGATCCGTGTTTTGGGTCCTTGAGTGTCAGCTCATGGACCTGGCTGTTGTATATGCATTACTGTGACTGTGTGTTAATTATGCGACAATACAGTATTTTTGCATTTTTGCCTTTCCAGGAGTTCTAGAAAGCAGAGATTGTGGGGCTGGGGGTTTCAGAGTGGGTTTTGCAGAGAAAGTTTTGTAAGACTTTGGCTATGTAGCAGGGTCTCTGAGTTACGTGATACCCCAAAGATGTACCCAAGAATCAGGTAAGATTCTCGGATACATTGAAGCCCAGTGCTCTGGTCAAAATGCTAACCTGGAAATGTTCTTGCGACTCACCGCCAGGATTCCCTGCTTCAGCACAGACCAGAAAGTTAAAAAGGGTATAGGGGATCAAGGTATCCCCGGAACAGCACAGGAGTCCCTAGTTTAAGGGGGGGATGCCTAGTTTATGCCCAAGCTACCCTGACCTGGGTATAGGGGTTCAGGGGGTGCCCCAGCTATGTGTTAAAGCTGTGAGGTTTTCATTTGTGTGCCAAATGTAAAGTTAGGTTTCTACAGTGTGGCAGGGCTAAGCTAGTAAGAGTAGAGAGTATATCTTCTTATTCTATCTCTGACACCAGAAAATGGGACTTGAAAATTTAGCACAAGCTACAGTGTATCTGTACATTTTATTAAAGGGTTATGTTTAATAGGTATATATGTTTGTAAACTGTATATGAACTGTGGGATTTCCAAGTCCTGGGTTCCGAGAGACCTGATGGCCACCAGGCTTGGTGCCACTGAGTCTCCTCTGGTCCCGGACTTGAAAGCCTCACGGATGGCCAGGTGTTAGGGCAAGCGCAGTAGGAGTTACACTCGAGTACCCCCATCCTGATAGCACAAAGGGCTATCCGGCCACCATTTGCCCATACCCAGATTTGCTGAGCCTGGAACATCGGGGGGCTCACTATGCTAAGAAGCAGGTGCGCTAGGTTGGCGCATGCCCCTTAGCAGAATTGAAATCGGTGCCCACCTGGCTTTGGGATAGCAGCAAATCGGTGATACGCAGAGGAATTCCCACGTGCTGATTGGCTGTAGTAGTTTGTGACTGGGACTCCAAAACCTATAAGAAACTTTGCAGCCAATCAGGATGGCAGATTCTAAGTGCTTAACCATCAGTGGCAAATTCAAAGATGCTCTGGAAGAAATTGACGCATGCCGGCTTCATAAATTTCAAGGCAAGAAATTTTCCAAGTCCCGCTTTTCAGAGGCCAAGTTCTTCTTATTTTATAAAAACCTGCACAGCCTTATCTTAATAAAACCCCTCAGTTTTATAAATGACTATAGCATCCCTGAACCCTATACCAGAGTGAGGGTGACCATACTAACATGCTTAAACACTTTATTACAAATATCCTAAGTCCTTTTGGTGTGAGGAATGGAGGGGAAAACAAACTGTTTTCCTTCCCAGCCACATCCCTGACAATCTGCAAACAGACTTCTTATTTTAATAAAACCCTCTCAGCCTTATTTTTGGACTGGAGTAAACCCTAAACTTCTTATCCCAGACTAGGGTGACCTGGGCAGTCCCTCCTGTTATATTAGGGACCTTTGACTGCTTCAAGTACCCTTTGCATCCCTGTGCTTCCTTTTACCTTTTTTAGTCTGTGCTGAAGCAGGACCTCCTAGTGGTGAGTCGCAAGAACGCTTTTCATGGTAGGGTTTTGACCAGATCAATGCGCTCGAATATAGCTGGGAATCTAACTTGAATCCTAGGTACATTTTTGGGGTCTCCAATAACTTTGGAACCCCGCTAAATACACGCAATCTGAAAGAAGTTTCTCCGTCAAACCTGCCCTGAAACTCACAGCCCAGACATCTCCTGGTTCCAGCACCCCAGGAAAGGCATAACACAGACAAATCTTTATTGTCGCATAATTTGCACACTGTCACAGTAATGCATGTACAATACATGGGTCCAAGAGCTGACCTCTAGGACCCCAAAACACATTTCAGGGGCAACCAAGTGGGCTTAACGTTTATTATAAAGCCTTGTTACCCCCTCACCATCACAGCCCTTTTATCGTTGCATTTCTGTATGTGCATTTGTATACTTTTTCATATAAACTTTTTTATACTCATTGATCTGTGCTATGGAACTATTTGCCTCTTACTGTTGAGGTACATCTTTCCTAAACTTGCTGAGAGATCATACAGCTTTTCCAGTTTTTCCTGCTGTACAGACCACAGATTACCACAGCCAATTGATATATGCCTGAAAACCACTTGTATCTTGTGAATAGGCTGAATATAGACCCAAGATAAAGATCTGACATGTTCCCCTCATTGCAATACTCTGCACTTAGATTTTTGTTTTGTGTTGTTGTTTCGCCTTCCACATACAGTATGCTCACCCTGGATTTTGAGAATATAGTTCTACGTTTTGGGACCAGAGAAGACAAACCCCAGCAGAGGGTTTGAGCAGGGAGTTTTCAACCTTATATTTGTACAATTCACTTCACTTTCACTGTATCACATTTCTGTATTTAACAGATTTATCTATTCACTTTAAAAATAGTGATCACTCTGTTGTTTTGCGCCTTATTTGATCACCTTCAATTGTACAGGTGTTTATTTGGATTTAGGATGTGATATCAAAAGGGAATGAAGCCAGTCAATCAGAAAGGCTCTTGCTTCCTTTCCGTTTGCACAACAACAGCATAAGTCACACCGCTCACTGGCTTCAAAGTACAAAATAATCAATAACAATCATCAATACCACATTGCACAGATGTGGCAATGTGTGCAACCTATGTACTCAAATTTGTACTGTAGATACAGAATAGAAGAATTGCTGACACAGGTCAACAAGTCGTCCAAATAAAGTACATTTTATTGGTGCACGCCTAGGCTAAATTAAATAATTTTATAATTTTTATCATTTACATTTTTACAAAAAAGAACTACATTAAGTGAATTAGGTGATATACAGTAAAGTGAATTCCTATACAAATGTTAAAATAACATGTTGTGCAGTTGTCTCTCTAATAGTCTGCTGAAAGAGATCTGTGTCACTATTGTGAAAATAAATAGCATATATCTTTAAACTTAAATAAGGTATGGTAGTATTTATATTGCCATTTAATCTACAATCAATCATGATTAACGCAGGATGGATTGTCTGCTGTCATATACTGTAGATGAGAAGCAGAAATTAACAATTTAAGTGGATTATCCTTGGAATCCAATGAAACGTCAGTCAGTGGATGCTCAAGCAACACATATGTTGCCCTTACACCCCCCCACCCCTTAGATTGGGTCTGCTACTCCATATTGCGGTGGTGCGTACCTGTGTGGCATTAAGAGGGCTGAGTGCTCCGTGGTGTTGCAGGGAGAACAGGACAGGGTTTACAGGTACCTTACTCATGGTTGCAACGCCTCCAGTCAGCATGGGCCCTTTGGATGGAAGGAGAGTCCATACTGACACCTTTCTTTGTTCCTTAGACAGTGACACACACTGATGATGGTACAATTGTGTTTATTGTAGATTCTGATCTTACAGCATTGCATAGATTTTCCACTGCATGGTGCTCCTCCTGAGGCCTCCTTGTGAGACCCAGGGAAGCTGGTAGTCACTTTACAGGGGGAGGAAATAGACACACCCACTTTTGAGTGAGTGCTGGTATTTATACCCTTGGGTGTGATTGTAACTCTACCTCATAACAAGACATATCTGTATACTGACAGGCCATCATATCCAGTATGTGACCCAATCAGTATCCACCCCTCAGGCTGACACTCTCTGGCTGTTGCTAGGCCCACCATTAGATACATCAAATGTATCTAAGGCTGAAAAAGCACACAAGGCCTTTCTGAAAGAATGAACCCCTCCACTGCCTGCACCTAACAGGACTTACACTGTTAGGGCCCAGGAAAAGAAGTAGCTGCTGGAGGCTGGGCTACACATATAAAAATCTCCCGTTAAAGAACAGCTTACTTTATATAGTATCTGTAGCCTACAGCTGGATTGAACTCTATTTGGCAAATCCTGTCAGGGGTTAATATGCTTGCAACTGCAGTGTTCAATAGTGAAAAAATAATCAAGCGCAAATAACACCACTTTAAACCAATATAACATTAAATAATATACTGTCCTTAAAGAATACAGCTCCCGACTTATCTTCACAGCAACAGCATCTGCTCCGCGGCCGTCACAGCATACACTGGGCTGATTAATGTACTGTGGAGGACTACATTAATCAGCCCAGTGAATGCTGTGATGGCCGCGGAGCAGATGCTGTTGCTGTGAAGATTACTGTCTGTCCATATGACCGAGGGTGGTCTGAATGCTCACCACAAAGACACTTATGTAAGTGGAATACTTTGTGTTTTTAATATTAAAAGCAGTATTATACTATTTTGCTTTTTCCTTCTTTGTATATGGATTTCCCTTCCTTTCCTATGGATCCGGAGTACCTATCTGGAAACTAAAGTTGGTAACTTCTAATAACCACATCGCCTTAATATCACGTTGTACACGTGAGTGCAAATTTTATAGAGCTATCAACATTGATTTCATTTGTTGGGGTTGACAATATTGCACTATTTGGTATCTCTACTTCTTTTCCATGACCTGATGAGATTTGCGCATCTGTTTCTTCTTCAACTGCAGTGTTCAGCCTGCAAACAAACACTCTCTGAGTAATGATGGCTAGATGAATTTGGAGGGGTAACATTTGCCTAAACTGATTTATAAAAGCTGTATTGTAAACAGCACAGCTCTATCAGGCTGCATCATTTTACCATAGCTCTAAAGATACAATGTTACCCCCACTTTAGCAACATTTGTGACCTTAGTCAGTAGAGAACAGTACAGCAGCAATGCAGCAGCATGATATACTTAGCTACAATGTAGTGTCTGGAGATTTCAGGCAGTGAGAAGTTCACCAAGCTGCAGGCTGAGTCCACATGCACCACGTGATGTGACATCACCGCGTCACTATACCCTAGGCGGAGCTTTGTCAGGGGCAGCTGAGTAAAGGGATCCTACTTTTGGCCTTTAAATTGCACTGGCATTTGCATAATGACCAGGCTAATTGCAAGCTTACTTATCACATGATTCTGGCTGGCCAATGAGTGTTCATTTATCTTGAGCATGCACAGTGATCCCCTTTGCTTTTCCACAAGCGACATACAGTGACAGTCTAAAGATATGACATTAAAAAACAGTTGGTTTTTATTTTTATATTTACAAGTTTATAGAGACTGCATTATTTTTAGTTGTGCTCAAAACACTGGCTGCAGATACCTATCCCTTATGGGGAAACCCGGCGATCTGTAACCATGTCTGGTTTTCCAAAGTACTGTAGATTAATAGTATTATATTATACCTAATTTAGGCATACTTACTTTACCATTTAAACTCCTATTGATTCATGGCCCCTTAGAGTGCTTAATACCCATAATATTAATCTGTATGCGGTATATATTGCACAATGAAACGATATGATACATATATATGAAGGATGTAGTAGCCAATGTGTACAATCAGGTAAGAATTGCAAGGGAACAACCCAAATAGAATAATGGATTGCTATGTAATGCCATCTTACATGATGCCATTAGTGTCATTTAGATGAATGGAGTGTACGTAAAGCCCTCGTTTAGTCCAAATGGGCTTAATTTTTGAGGCAATATATCCATTCTGCTTCCCTCCTCAATAATTTCTGATCAATATCGCCACCTCTCATATTGTTTCTCAAATGATCTATGCCCACAAAGTTTAAACATTTGGCTGCCCCATTATGTGTGAAATGAACATGGCGCACCACTGGTGTGTCTAATTTATTTGTGATGGTGTTCATTTGCTCTAGCACACGCGTCTAAACTTGCGTATTTTTTTCCCCACCGCAATTGCAGCTAATGAGATAAATGACATTTGACGTCCTACAATTTATAAAATGTCTTATCTTATATGATCTAGTTTTGTTACTATTGTGGAAGTTCTTTGTAGTATGCATACATTTGCATACTTTGCAATTTTTTCATTGGAAAGACCCTTTGAGTGGTGGCGTGAGCCAGGTTTTGATGGCCTTTTTGTGGTAGTGGCTATGTACAAGGTCATCTCGTTGATTCTTTGAACACCTTCTGGTGATACTTGGGGTGATTTTAAGTGCCTTTGCCAGGTCATTATCTGATCTTAAGATGTGCCAATGTTTGGCAAATATTGACTTGATCTCTTTCTATCTGTGATTGTACTGTATGTCCCTATAGATCTGATTTCATTTTCTGCAGGTCTTGTGTTGGCAGACAATAAATTGTCTCTGTCACTATTTTTTGCTCTACTGTAAGCCCTTTTTAGATTTTTTAGTGTATATCCATGATCAAGAAACCTTGTTTTTAGTTCTAGAGATTGTATCTTAAATTCTTCCATTATCGTGGAGCAATTTCATCTTTGACATAAATATCGCCCTGTGGGGATGCCCTTTATCAATGAGGCAGGATGTTGACTTGTTGCTGATAAGAGGCTGTTAGTTTCTGTTTGTTTCCTGAATACTGAGGTTTGTATCTCATTAGTGATGTCCTTCTCAATGATGAGATCCAGGAAGGTGATGTCTTAGTACTGAATTCTGACGTTAATTTTAAATTCAGGATTAAGGACTTTAATAAATTCAAGGAGCTACGCTGCTGGACCATTCCAGATCAGGGCAATATCATCAATGTATCTGAGCCATAGCTCTATGTGCTCAGTATACATGACGTTCTCCTCAATGAACACATACTCGGCCTCCCACCAGCCTAGGTACAGATTGGCATAAATTGGGGCACATAATGAGCCCATTGCTGTACCCTGGGTCTGTTGTTTAAACGATCCATCAAACAAAAAAGTAGTTGTGCATGAGCACAAATTTTAGTAAATCAATTATGAATTTATTAGCCAAAGTTGCTGTGAGACCGTTGGAATGCATAATACATGAATATAGAGATTCTACATCAAATGTAACTAGCAAAGTGTTCTCATCAGTAGTAATGCCATTTAGCCTGAGGAGTGTATCTTGCTATCTTTTATATATGATGGCAAGACAATTACAAACGGATGTAATATCTTATCTAGATAGATACTACTGTTTTCCATTAGGTTGTTGTTCCCAGGCACTATCGGTCTCTCTGTTGGTCTCTCTTGATTTATGTGGATTTTAGGCAATGTGCAAAACGTGGCTATCGTTTGCATTTTTGTGAACATAAATTTGTGCTCAATTTAGTCAATGAGTTTTAAATCAAGACATTGTCTTAATAGTGTGTGTAGCTCAGTCCTGAATTTAATAGTGGGATCACCATCTAGGATAAAGTAATTATATTTGTCCCAGGTCCTAGCACCGAAACACCCTGACGGCCTTTTCAGCAGAGATGGCTTTTTCCTGGAGTAATTCTAGGTGAACAGCAGCAGATTTATAAATCGTCCGCCCCCAGTGACGTCATCCATCACATGCGTGTGCTGGACCAATCAGACTGCAGGGTAGAATAGTGTATGCCAGTTTGACTGCACATGCATGACTGGTGATAAAAGTTAAATAATTCAAATATCTCACAATGAGATAGAATGCCGATTTGGTATACACAGAGAGGTATACCTAATTGGTGAATCCAGTAAGTTCGTAAAATACACAGATCTTAAGAGATAGCTACTGTACGTAAATTCAGATTAGCAGTGTATACAAATCTCAATAGTGTGTCACATTGAGTGTGGGTTTAGTAATCCACCAAATCCTTACTGAAAGCGCTTAGCTCATACACTTATTACACGCATAAGCTCCATAACAAAACGCCATACAGAGAAAAAAACACTAGTCCCAGTCAGCCATATAAATTTGTGGCTAACTAATCAGCAAGAGTCAGGGACCAGTTTCTTCAAGTTATGTTACACATATACTGTATGTGCCAGTTTAAGAGAAAGAGTTAGGACACTATATTATATATATATATATATATATATATATATATATATATATAATATATATGCTACATGGAGTGTGGTCGTGCATACCTGCTGGCTCACAGTAGATCTGAGTCTCCCGCATAATGGTAGGGGATGTCAGAATAGGCTTCTGGGGTATAGACTAACTCGTACTCATGGTAATAGCGCCTCCAACTCTTGCAGGCCCCAGGAATGAGGGGAGCAATCCCTGCAGGAGAGTTCTTTTCCCGTCCCCTGATAGATTGCAGTCTCAGACGGAAGGTATAGTGAAACAGGAAAATGTTATTGCACACTGTAGACTTCACAGCATACTGTACTTGTAACCATGTATTATTTGTTTTACTCTGTGCCCAGGACATACTTGAAAACGAGAGGTAACTCTCAATGTATTACTTCCTGGTAAAATATTTTATAAATAAATAAATAAATACAGTACACAGCAACAATCAGTTATTCGGGCCTTCACCCTCAGGATGTTTCCCTGGACAATCATTGCAGGTACAGGTCCTCCACATCTGTCCTTGCCCTTCCCCAAAACAAGGCCTGTATCTCGGCAAGTAGGTGGTCCCCGAGGCTGAAACCGATGCGGTTCAGCTAATGAGACCCCCTGCTCATCTAAACTATTAACAAAATTAAAATTTATACACATAAATTTTGGCCGAGATTTGCACAGGGAGAGAGGGCTCTCTTAGAGCAGCTTTCTCTGCAGCAGATACAACTCGCCGGGTAAAGTCTTTTCAGAGGGTCGTTCATCAGATCACTGGCTAATCACCCATTTTGTGAATTTTGCTATGACAGGTAATCAAGGCTTTCTGAATATCATGATAGCAACGCTCATAAAAACGGTGATTTAAATGGGCCGGCGATGATTTTTAATGAACCTTTAGTGCATAGGCCACATAGGCTCTAATGTTGTATATCCTTTCCTGCTTTATTTTGTGTGCAGTCACCGGACACCCAAATGGAGTGAGTGAGGACTAATATTGCAACACGGCTGCATTAGCAGGTAAGACAGCTTGGTTATCAGTGTATAAACACATTCTCTAGGACAAATGGTAGTGTAGCCATCAGTCACGGATATAATACATGCTATTTTGCAATTATGGGGTACAATGAATATAACCACTTAACCACTTCCAAGTCATTGTTGTTATGAACAGTTACTACTGTAAATGTGTGTCTCTTGCTGATTAGTTAGCTACAAATTTATATGGCTGACTGTGATTAGTGTTTTTTTCTCTTTATGGCGTTTTGTTATGGAGCGTGTAATAAGTGTATGAGCTAAGCGCTTTCAGTAAGGATTTGGTGGATTACTAAACCCACACTCAACGTGACACACTATTGAGGGTAGTATACACTGCTAATCTGATTGAATTTACGTTGCTATCTCTGAAGATCTGTGTATTTTGTGAACTTACTGGATTCACCAATTAGGTATACCTCTCTGTGTATACCAAGTTGGCATTCTATCACATTGTGAGATATTTTCATTATTTTACTTTTATCACCAGTTATGCACTTATATGAGTTGATTGATAAAACTTTTTTATTTTTTGCATTTTACCCTTCTTAGAATTAAAGCTTGAACACTTATGATATGTCTAGATAATTCACTGCTCAAAACTTATCATTAATCAATAAGTGCAATCATTTGGGGTTCCTTTCATGATCATTCTTTGATCATTTGGTATTGATAATGGTGAAAGGCGGGGTTACAGACCTGTCTAAGACATGCAAATGAGCACACAGTAATATTTCCATTTGCTATGTATAGATGGATAGATAGATAAATAGATAGACTTGTATATTGTATAATACTTGTAGTTGATAGGATATATATATATATATATATATATATATATATATATATATATATATATATATATATATATATATATATATATATATATATATATTAGTCTACCCCGTATTACTATGGTACTGCTATCTGGACTTTCAGTACTATGACCTAATAATAAAGTCAACATTTAAGCTTTTTTAGCCCACAGTATATCAATATTTATCTAGGTCATATGCCATGAAACCATAGTCTCAAGCTCAGACCAGACAAGGACTATTTTTATTTGGTGTGGTTTGTTTTTTCTGCGCCCATTTCTTTTATCGATATATTATTACAATTTAAGTTTTAAAGTATTCACGTCACGAGTACACTTTTTGCAGTGCTTGCCATTTATGTTCTTCCCCAACTACTGATTATACCTGCAAGCACCTTGATAATTCTTGCACGTATATTTATCTAGCTGAGCAGTAGTTCCTTCCTCTATACTGCAAAGTACTGTACTACTGAAGGTGCAAAACCATTCGGCAGCCACGGCTCAGCCGCAGTCATGGGGCCGCGGCATGCAATGATGTGCCAAGAAATTTCACTTTTGCTCCCACGGTCACAGGAACAGAAAGTCTTATTTGTGATCGTGAAGGGGTTTACCAGGCTCGCTAATAAAGGTTAAGCCCACTTGGTTACCCCTGATCTGTGTGTTGAGGTCCAAGAGTGTCAGCTCTTTGACCTAGATGTCAGTAAATCATTACTTTGACTGTGTGAAACCTTTGCGACATTAAATATTTTTCTGTGTTTTGCCTTTCTTGGGGTGCTGGGAACAGGAGATTTATAAGCTATAAGTTTCAGGGTGGGTTTGCCGGAGAAAGTCTTTACAAAATACTGTATTTCTATGTATTGGGGGTCCCAAGTTACAGAGTACTATAAAAGATGTATCTGGGAATTTAGTGAGTTTCTCGGATATATCAAAGCACATTACTCTGGGCAGACTACGACCCTGAAAACATTCTTGCGACTCACCGCCACGATTCTGGCTGCAGCATTATCCGGACAAGGTAAATGGGGCATGAAGGGGTTAATGTATGCCTGCCACATACAGGGGGGTCCCTACTATAAGGGGTAGATGCCCAGGTACATGCCTAGGTACACTGAACCTAGTATAGCGGTTCATGGGATGCTCCAGCTATATGATAAAGATGTGAGTGAGGTTTGTGTGTAAAAAGTTTAAAAGTCATTTCTAGAGTGTGGCAAGGATGAGGCTAGCAAGTGTAGACAGTATATCCCCTTACTCCAACCCTGACACCAGAACGGGACTTACACATTTTTAGCCCACAAGATACAGGACAGTATATTTTATTAAAGAGTTATATTTAATGTATATGACTGATAACCTGTGAATGAACTGTGGGATTTCCAAGTCATGGATTCCAAGGGACCAGATGGCCACTAAGCTTGGTGCCTATGGGTCTGTGCGGGGTCCGGACTTGAAAGCCTCAGGGATGCCAAGGTGTTAGAACAGGAGGGGAACTGAAGTTCTTCTTGAGTACCCGCATCCTGGGCTAACACAGGGCAATCCGGCCACCATTTGCCAGAGCCCAGACTCTTTGGAGCCTGGACAGTGGGTGGGCTCAGTATGCAAAGAGGCAGAGGTGTCAGGTTAGTGCATGTCCCTTTACAGAATGAAAAAATTTGCCCACTCGGCTTTACAATACCGGCAAATCGGTGATTGGCTGACAGGAGAATTCCCACGCTTTTATAGGCTGTAAAGGTTTGTGAATGAGATACTGAAACACCTAAAGAGCCTTTAGTCAATCAGGAGCACAGATTCCAAGCGCCAAACCAACAGCTGCAAATTTAAAGATGCTCTGTGCTGAAAAGACACAAGACGGCTTCAAAAAATTTCAGTGAGAAAATGTTCTAAGTCCCGCTTTTTGAGAATGTAGCAGTCTCGGCTGGCATTGCATGCCGAAATCAGTTCCAAAATTTGTGAGTACCTCCCAGTCATTAGAAAGGGCTCCTACAGAGGTCATTTTTGTGAATTTCGTTTAAAGGAGAAGTTTATTTGTTAGCCCCATTCCAGTAAGTGTTTTTAAATGTGCAAATTGTGTTACATTGTGTGTATGTCTTCTCCTGAAATAAATGACAATGTATTTTACCTCCGTACTTTGCTCAATCATATGATCTCGGTTTAAAAAGGTGTTCATAAACCTAGTCTCCAGTGACATTGTTACATCTTTAAATATGTGTGTACATATATTTCTTTCATGTGGAGTGTAGGTAGATCCTTCTCCTTTCCAACAAATGCCCTTATATCCTGTACTTAAGGGAGGCACAATGTATAGCTGGGCTTTTACCAGAAATCTGCATTTTTTAAGTTAACGATTTGTCCATAAAAATGTACGTATGTATGGAGGTAATCATTTGCACGCAAAATGTGCAGATCTCATGGATTTTCATAGACATTGACAATTTGCATTAAAAATAAAACAGTTAACACACAGTTTGGGCACGGGCTTAATGGGTATGGTGAAATGCAAATCTGTACAAAAGCAGCACTTATTGGAATTGAATGAATACTGTATGCCTTATTGCACAATGCCACTCATTTCCTATGTGAGAGTTTCCCAATTTTTTCTGATGAGCCCTACAGTACTGTATGTGCAACAATGTTCTGCATGCATGCCAATGTCAATACAATTAGGACAATAAACATTAACAACTTGATTTTGCTGAATCCAGTGAAAAATGTAGCAGTTGCAAAATTTAAAACAAAAAGCAAACATGTCTTCATGTTAAAAATGACTATAAATATGAGGCACTGCTACTGACATTGAAATCATAGGAGCCAGTGAAAGACAAGCGACAGAAGCTGCAGGTAATATACACTGTACATGTCTATAAATATATATTAAACCATAGATCTACTGTATGTCACACTCACTTTCATTTATAGAAGACAAATACTTTCTTTATTTAGTATATGAAAAAAAAATATTATGAAGACAGTTCAATTCAAATTCAATCCTTTGTCCAATTATTGCTTTAACTATTATTTCCAAAAACATTTTTATATTATTATTTTTGAAAAACTGTCTTCTTTGTAAAACTTTAATTTTTTTTTTAAACAAAAAGCTGAAAATGATATGAGTGTGTTTAGTTGATTCCAAAGCAGAGCACGAGATAGCCGCCTTTCAGTGGCCGGCCAATGTGACTCACTTACAGGCTAAGCTGGTGTCTCAGTGCTGTCTGGTCCTAATATGGGAAAAGGATGAATTAAAAGAAAACATTTAAATATATCTGGGAGATCAAAATAAGCTGGTAAGTGAATAAACTGTATTCTGAGGTAAAAAAAAACAACTGAAAGGCCATATGAAAAAAGACCCCAGGATCTGCAAGATGGTGACTGTGTGACATAGATTTGGGAGAAACATAAAAATACTAGGAGCGGTCCAATCACTATTACCATGTCCAACATTCCATATTAACATGTAATAGATTGATATTTAATAACTATAATTACTAGTCCCGTACTCTGTATGTGTCCTGTAGGGAAGGAGAGATGTGTATATGTTATTTATTATAGGCAAAAGCTGTAAAATTCCGGGCATTATTGAAATCCCTGCTCTCTGATTGGTTAAAATTCCAGGCATTATTCATTTAGTAATGCCAGGACTTTTTTGGCAGCTTGCAAAGTGTTTGGCTAGAAATAATCAGCTTTTCCTTTGTCAGAACAACTCTGAGACAGGGCAGGAACAGCTTTCATACAGGGCAGGGGATTGGTCAGTAAGCAGCAGACAGACAGTGACTCATCCCCCCTCCCTACGTGAACATAGCTCCATGGACACATTTGAGTTGAGGAGGGAGTGTCTTTGTAGCTGCAAAGTAAGTGTCTGTCTGCAGAGTTTGTTTGTAGATGCAGTTCCTGTCTATCAAGTTTGGTTGTCTGCTGCTGCAGAGTTTGTGTGTGTCTGCTGCAGAGTGTGTGTGTATTTGAGAAAGAGAGGGAGTGCCTGTTGCAGAGTGTGTGTTTGAGTGTTTGCTGCAGTGTTTATGTCTGCTGCAGAGTGTGAGTGTGTCTGCTGCAGTTGTGTGTCTGCTGCAGTTGTGTGTGTGTGTGTGTCTGCTGCAGAGTTTGTGCGTGTGTCTGCTGTAGAGTTTATGCGTGTGTCTGCTGTAGAGTTTGTGTGTGTGTTTACTGTAGAGTTTGTGTGTGTAGCTGTTGTTTGTGTGTAGAGCTGCAGTGTGTTTTGTGTGTGTGTTTGTGTGTACACAGAGGGGGCGGCAGTGTGTGGATATAGATAGCTGCAGTGTAAGTGAATATAGAGGTGGTTTAATGTATTTACCATTTTATTATTATTATTAATTAAAAAAATCTGTATAACCATACAAAAGTGTCTATTTTTTATGAAAAAAACCTACATTTAGCCTATAAAAATAATAATCCCCTCAGAACAGGGCATTACTGGCCAATAATGCCTTGGCTGGGTTAAAGTCCCTCGGTTTCGCCTCAGGCCTTCAACTCTTCCAGCCAGGCATTATTGGTCAGTAATGCCCTGTTCTTCGGGGATTATTAATTAAATAACTTTAGTTACTAGTCATGTACATACTCTGTATGTGTGCTGAAGAGAAGGAGAAATGAGTATATGTTATTTAATAACTGTAATTACTAGTCCTCTGTCCCTCAATCCCCCCATCCTCTCGCTGAATCCCCTACTGGCCACAAGCACACAATTCCGCCCCACATTAACACACACACACAGTTTCACTACACACACACACACACACTATTCCCCCTGCCCGCCCCCCCCCCCCCACACACACACAACATACCATACCAACCAGCAAACACACAATTCCACCACACAAACACACAAATTCACCCTGCACACACAATTCCACCACACACACACCCCACTCATATACACACGATTCCACCCCCCCCAAACATCCACCATTCCACCCCTCCCCCACACACACACAAAATTACACACACACACATATAATTAAACACACACACATGCACACACACTTGTTACCCTGCACACAATTCCACTCTCACACAAACAAATACACACACAATTCAACAACCACCCCATCCCTCACACACAGACACAATTCCACCCACACACTTCCACCTGTAAGAGAAATGTACAAAGGTAGAACCAGGGAAACAGATTTGGGGAAATTAAACCATGGTTTTAATCAGCCCTTCACTTTAAACAATGCAGAAACCACAAAAATAAACAGCCTATCCCTGTGTAAGATCTAACTCACTTCTCCAGTCCCTCTCTGCAGGGCCTGGAGAATAGGCACTTAACCCCCCTCCCCACCCCACACACAAAATTCCACCAGTCCCACATACATACACAATTCCACCCACACAAAAATACACATAATTCCCAAAACACCAAGTTCCACCTTCACTATACACAGACACACTCACAATTTCATCGTCCATACACACACAATTCCACCCTTCACCCACACATAATTCCAGCCCCCACACACACAAAATTCCAGAGACCCACACATACAATTGTCCACCCCGCACACAATTCCACCCCCCTGCATACAATTCCACCCACCACGCACACGCACACACTTCAACTCCACCCACACAGACAGAATTCCACCAGTCCTACACACACACACACACAATTCCACTCCCCCCCACACATATACATAAATTGTACACCTCACAGAATTCAACCAAAATACAATAAACACAAACACGCACTTCCACCTCCCACACACACATGCTTCCACCTCCCAAACACGTAATTCCACCACCCACACATACATAATTTCATCCCCTCACAACACACACACATGCATCACAACCCCCTCCCCCTCTACAATATACACTCCAACCCAATCCCTTCCACAATATACACACACACCCAATCCCCTCCACAATATACACACCAATCCAATGCCCTCCACAATATACACAACCACCCAATCCCCTCCAGAACATACACACCCACAAAAATATACATACCAGCCAATCTCCTCCCCAATATACACACCCACCCAATCCCCTCCCCAATATACACACCTACCCAATCCCCTCCACTATATAAACACCCACGCAATCCCCTCCACAATATACACACCAACCCATTACCCTCAATAATATACACACCCACCCAATCCCCCCAACAATATACGCACCCACTAATCCTCTCCACAATATATGCACCCACAAATCCCCTCCACAATATACGCACATACTAATCCCCTCCACAATATACACAAATACCCTCCACAATATGTACACTAACACAATACCCTCCACAATATACAACACACCCATCAATACCCTGTTCAATATACACACAGACCCAATACCTCTACAATAGATATGAGGGGCAGTTATTTCAGTAAAACAGATATTAGGGGCAGTTACTGAGGTAATATAGATATGAGGAGCAGTTACTGATGTAGAATAGATATGAAGGGCAGTTACTATTATAACAGATATGAGGGGCAGTTACTGAGGTAAAATAGATATGAGGGGCAGTTACTGAGGACAATTAGATATAAGGGGAAGAGACTGAGGTAGAATAGATATGAGGGGCAATAACTGAGGTAAAACAGTTGTCTTTCCTTCCATTGTTCCATTGTTCCCATTCCCCTGAATTGCATTCCCTCAGTCATGTTTTCACCTTTTTATTTCTGTTTGTGGCCCAATAAACACCAGTAAATAAGAAGGCCTCTCTATAAGGTATTGATAGGATTGAGTTAAACTGAGTTAACTGAGGATTGAGTTAAACTACCTGTTTTTACTCACTTGTCACAGTGAGCATATGACAGAACAATGGATAATCTGATTTACAAGGAGAGGCTAGCTAAATTAGATTTATTTACAATACATTAGAAAATAGGTGTTTATTGTGGTCCTCAGTTATCTAACGGAAACCATTATGGAAGTAGCGTTGGATAGTTAAACAGTTGTAAAGTGAGTCCCATGTTAGTCAGTGGCGTTGAGTGTTGGATAACGCATTCAGGCGTCAGATAATTCATTCCTGGCATTGAAAAATGGCCCATAGGATTGCATTGTAAAGCATTGGATATACCATTCATTGTAAAGTGAAACGTTATATAGCGAGGACTACCTGTATATGATAACTATATACAAAAATATTCGGGGACAATACAAGGAGCTTTCAAAATAACTTTTCATCCCAAGGGCAGTACAAAGGACACTGGCACATCCCTTAAGGTTTGAGGAAAGGAGATTTCACCAGCAAAAAAGGAAAGGGTTCTTTACAGTTAGGGCAGTTACAATATGCGATTCATTAACCTTTGAGACTGTGATACACTAGATATCTTAAAAAAAAGATAGCTTCCTCTTTTTTAGAAAGGAAACGTATACAGGGATTTACCAAATAAGTAAACATGGGAAGGATGTTGATCCAGGGAGTAATCTGTTTACCAATATTTGGAGTGGGGAAGGAATTTATTTCCCCCCTTGTGAGAAATCAACAGATAATGTGTCATTGGTTTTTTTTGCTTGTCTTCCTCTGGATCAATATGCTGTTACTCGGGTTAGAGGATAGAGTGTCTGTCATCTAAATTTAGCATAGGTTGAACTTGAAGATGTATTTCCTTTTTCAACTTTGTCTACTTTGTAAATATGTAACTATATGTGTATACACACCCACACACGCTACTTTGTAACTATGTAACTATATGTATACACACACATTTCCCCAAACATCACTCCAATTAAAATAGGGATATGCAAAGATCAGTATATTTAAATGAGTCAACCCCCCACTGCCTACATTTCTATAAAACCTACTGTACACTGACAAGTGTGATGAAGCAGGAATTGGTGTCATAAGAAATAGATTCACAACCCACATGCTCTGCTATTCTGCAATATTTTAGGAGGTGTGGGATGTTACTCATTTAAATATACTTTGCATATTTCATTAGTATATCTTGTATGTACCGATCATGTGTTTCTCCCTATTCTCTCCCTATTCATTCATTCTCTCTTCTCTCTCAAAATGAAAGTATGTGAAGCGCTTTGTACATTAATGAATCTTTATAAATAAAGATATACGTACATACATTCATGAAGAGGCAGAATTAAACTACTTGTAAAAGAGCCTGTCCCGCACGGTTTGGACATGTGAAAAGTGCTTATAGAAAGATATTTTCCCACGTGGATATGCACAAGTAACAACTACTGGAATATCCCCTTTATTCTTTCAGAGTTAGTGACCTGTGGACTCGTTCTCATCGTGACCATGACTGTGAAGCTTATTGCTGCCACTATGTGCCTGCTGCTGGGACTCAATGTCTCAGGTAAGATACATCCCTGTGCGGCTTTATTTAGAGATTGATGAAGTTATAACCACAAAATCATGTGACATAGCATTGTGCTGGATTCACTAAAGAGCACAAAGCATTTTAATGTGAGTTACTGTCACATTCCCAGTGCCCTGACAATGAGTTAGCTTTAGCACTTCTCACAAATTAAAGTTCAAAGAATATCTTCGTAGTTAGCCTTTGAAGTGGGTTGAAATATGTTTAAATGCCACTGTTATCACTTTCTGTCACTCTATCTACCTACGCTTCGGGTACCGACATTAGATAAGGGTGTGTTTCTATTCTATGTGCAGAACTACAGTGTTCATTCCTAGCATTGTTATATCTTACAAACAGACCACTATAGTTACAAAAAGGCACAGTAATGTTTTTATATGTATTTATTGAAAACTATATATTTAAGTTAGAAAGTTTAAGTATTCAAGAATTAACATTAAATGACATGTACCCATTTTACATACGTACAGCTGCAAGTACAATTATAGCCCAAGACTCTGATAATCCCATCAGTTCTGGAAGCTCTTTGTCTGATTTCCGAGCATTATTCATACAGTAAAGCCCGGCAGGGCCGCCAATAGAAATCTTGGGGCTCAGGAAAAATTAAAGGAGCAGGCCCCCCTGGTTAATGCTCCCATCTTCCCCTCACCCAATTAATCGCAACATTTTTCTCCGCCCCCCCACCCCCCATTAAACCAAGCACAGCATATTCTTCTGCCCCTCGTCCCCTAGGATCTACTGAAAATATGTGCACGTTCATTTTCAGAGCTCCTAGAACTTCCTATAAGAAGTTTACAAAAAATTTGCTTCAAAAAACGCCTAGGTTAGGTTTCAGAGTTGCTTCTATTGTACCGAAGCTGGACTTAGAAATAATTTCACTGTCGCAACCTCATGGATGGTTGGAGACACTCCGAACCCTTATACCGGGTCTGGAGGTTTAGGCATATACCGTGGGGGACTCCCCCTAACCAGGGACCCCGGACTATACCAAGGATACACAAATCCCTATGCCCCCTTTTACCTTTCTGGTCTGTGCTGAAGCAGGGAAACCTGGCGGTTAGTCGCGTAACTGTTTCCAGGGAGGACTTTGGCCGGAGGTCTGTGTCTACATGTACCCGGAATCCGATTTGGTTCCCAGCTACATTTTTGTGGTGGCTAGCAACTTTAGACCCCATCTAGCTAGACACAATCCGACAACACTTTTACCGCAAAGTCCACCCTGAAACTAATAGCCTGGTTTGCACTCCTGGAAAGTCAAAGGACACATACATTCTTTATTGTCGCATATTTCACGTACAATGTATGGCAGTACATATACAACAGTCAGGCCCAAGAGCTGACACTAGGACCCCAAAACATGGATTAGGGGCCACCAAGTGGGCTTGACCTTTATTAGTGGGCCTTGTTACCACCTCACCATCACAACCTCACATCACCCTCTTCCCCCCTGCACCTCACATAACCCTCTCCCCCCCTTGCACCGCACATCACCCTCTCCCCCTGCACCACACATCACCCTCTCCCCTGCAACTCACATCACCCTCTCCCCCTGCATCTCACATCACCATCCCCCCTGAATCTCACATCACTCTCCCCCTGTATCCCTTATCACTCTCCCCTCTGCATCTCACATCACTGTCCACCCTGAATCTCACATCACTCTCCCCCTGTATCTCTTATCACTCTCCCCTCTGCATCTCACATCACTCTCCCCCTGCATCTCAAATCCATCCTTCCCTGCATTTCACATAAATCCCCCGCATCTCACATCACTATCGCCCCCTGCATCTCACATCAATCCCCCCTCCTGCATCTCACATCAACAATCCCCCTGAATCTCACATAAATCTCCCCTACATCTCACATCAATCAACCCCCTCTGCATCTCACATCAACCCCCGCATCTCACATGAATCTCCCTGCTCTGCATCTCACATCAATCACCCCCCTGCATCTCACATCAATCACTCCCCTGCATCTCACATCAATCACCCCCCTGCATCTCACATCAATCACCCCCCTGCATCTCATATCAATCCTCCCCCTTGCATCTCACATCAATAACACCCCCTCCCATCGCGCACACACCTTCTGTACCCTGCCTTCAAGCCTCTAAACTTTCGGCATTGGGGCGGGGCCTACACAGGAGGCCGCCCGCAACCGCAGCGGTGAGGTCTGCTGCTAGGGGGCGGGAATGGGCTTGGTACCCTTGTATGGAGCTGCCTACCCCGTGCAGCTGGAGTCTGACCAAAGGTCAGGTAACTGCCAGCACCGGCCGGTCCCAGTTTTAAATACAGGAAAGAAAGATATCAACCACAGAAAAAAATTACTACCAAAGATTAGTAACTGCACAGATACAAAAGTGTGCTAGATTGAGCAGAAGCCGCCAAAAAACCAGCCAAATTTGCATGTAAATGTAACCCTAATTCCCCCCCTCCCTCCCCCCCCAATCTCACATAAGGTCTTCTAGGGAATATACTGCTCCGGCTACATATCTTATGATGATACATACCTAACATATCTACTGGCGACAGGGGGCCCTGAGTCTTCCGCATGATGGTATTGGGGACAAACAGGACAGGCTGCTGTGGTTGTGCCTCAATCACATTTACTGGTGCAGCACCTCCATCTCGTGCAGCCCCCAGCTGTATGCAGTGAAGTATCTGCAAGAGAATGATGCTCCTCTCCTCCAATCTCAGGCAGGAGGTATAGGAAAAAGTGCAGTGTCTCTTTATTGGTCCCTTCCTTTATTCAGCAGCACAGATCAAACAGCAGGCTGTCTCCCTTAGGATGTCCCTGAATGCAACTCCCAGTCAAGGGCACAGAGAGAGGTTCCAGCTCTTCCTCTATACTCTGTTAGGATAGGAGGTATTGGTACTGTATACCCTAACTCCCCGTAGGGAGGCCTCAAGCCTACAAGAGCCCTGGCAGCTTGTTCTGGGTAGCCTTGCCCCTCTCACGGTAGGTACAGAGTGACTAAATTGGAAGTAGCAGTACAATAAGCAGCTTCAGCAGGTACCACCCCTGTGTCTCTAATTGGACACAGAGCCTGATGACACTGTTTTATTATGGGTAGCAGGGGTGGGTGAAGGGGGTATAAGCTCCAAGAATGGGTGCTTAGACCTTGCGGGTGGGTAGCAGGAGGGGTTAACCCCTTCATTACCTTAGTGGTATTAACCGCTAAAGTAATGAAGGGGTTAACGCCAACCCCAGTCCTCTAGCAAGGCCTAAACATCCACCAATGGCCAAATACCCCCTTCACCCACCCCCGCTACCCACAAAAAGCCTGGCACGGGTTGTTAACCCCTTCATTGTCTTAGTGGTTAGCTGCTAAGGTAATGAAGTAGGCTGTAAATGCATTTTTCCTGCATCGGATGTGTGCCGGGGGGCTCCGGTTCTGGTATTAATGGGTATCAGCTCCGGAGATCCCCAGCATCAATCCGAGGCAGGAAAAAGGCCTGATTTTTTTCTAATTCCCCTTTCTTGCCGATCCTCGCCGCTTCTCCCTACCCTCTTGCCAACTTTTTGTGTTGGGACGATTTGGAGAGGAACTCTCATTTCTAGAGCGGCGAGAAGTAGTGAAAAGCTGATCGGGGCTGCTAAAATTCAGCGAGTTTGAAAAAGCGGCGAACAGTGGCGAAAAGTGTATTTTCGCAGCGCATCTGCCAAAAAAAAATTCCAGCAAAAAAACCCAGCGATTTTTGCTCTTCTCGCCACCTTCTCTGAATCGCAGTACACATTTTTGGCGAGAAACTGTTGAAAAGTGCCTTTTCGACGCTTACTGCATAGACCCTTATGTGTCTCTTGGACCAGTGCAAAAGAACAGCACCAGGATTCCTTTTCTTTGATAGCTGAGTGTTTCTGTGGTCATTTTTCTCCAGGTTTGTAGCTGTGAATCTTTAGCCCAAGATTTCTTTGTAGAAACAAATGGATCTTCTTGTAATTCCAGTATTTTATTTAATACATTTGTACAGTATTATATGTTTTTCTGGACCAACTGCACCTGTGCAAAAATACGTAAGAACTCCAATAGTACTGTGTGGACTTACCAAGATATATTTGAACGATTATCTTATTAATAAATGTATTTGAACCAAAAGAAAAGATATCATATTTCCTCAAATTAATTGCCTATTTCTGGCCAGCGATTTATATCTAAAACAGTAGCAGGCTAACCCTAATACATTTACCTCAAAAACAACATTTCACACTGAATTTTCTATTTTTCCTGTTTCCGTGAAGCGAGCACCCCGAAGCCAAAGGATGACCCCGGTGTATCAACCCATAAACAAATTAATCAAATTCTGCTGAATTACAATAAATTCCTGGAAAGTGTGACTGAAATATTTTCAGGGATTCCACACATCGGATCGACTCTCTACCGCTCCATGAACCCAGGTAAAGATTCAAAAAACCATGCTGAAAAAATGTATGTCAGAACAGGAAAAGCTCCACTTATTTGGGTTTTGGAAACTTCCTAGAATGGCCGAGTTTCTCCTCCAGTGAGGAGGGGAGCGGTGTTGTGGGTAAGGTGCTAGTTTTTCATACAGCATTTTATGGTTTGATTACACTACTATTAGAGTCAGGGTTTTTAACCATGTGACTTTCTGTGCCTCAGTTAGTGACCTGTAATTGGGTAATACATAATGTGAATAATAAATCATAGGATTTCACCCCCGAACCAGCTCCATTATGCTGCTGAAATACAAATACATCTTGGACATGATGGTACTTCTGAGATTTGAAGATCTCTGTTACTCTGAGCTGGGTAACAAACACATTCTATTTATCAGAGATAGGAGAGATAATGGATCCAATTCTGAGCCCTGGTGACAGAATATACAGGTTGTGCTATATGCAATCAGTGCTAAGAAGTTATGTATATAAATTGCATTTGCATGCACAGCTAAAGCGCCCACCCCTTCCCTGACCAGAGGTTTAACAATTATTTTTCGTATTTATGCATAGCTCTGTAGAAATCTACTTGTATTTTCATATTTTTAAATGTATAAAATCGCTCATGAGTTCTTACAATAAATATTATTTACACTGCCTTTGTATTAAATAATAATACATCACCTGTTTTCTTTGAGTGGGCTTCTAAATATATTTTATGTTTTAATTAAAAAGACTCTAATGAGCTGAGAAATGTAATTAGTATTTTGCTAATTTGTTTGGTTCTTTTCAATACTTTGCCAAAAATACAACGTGTATGTACGCTAGTGTGTACATTTTGTGTGTAATATATATATACAGTATATGTATATATTATATACACAAAAACAAATAGTAGTGCTAGTAAGTGAAAAAATGAGTGTGCAAAATGTTGTGAAAATAATTTGTGAGAACTATAAATACAATAAGTGTAGTAAGTGAATGATGTTAAGATGAAATACTAGCATAAGCATACGGAGGAGGCAAAGCTTCTATATGGTTAAGCCTGACCACAGAGATAATAACAAAAAACAAAACAAAAGAAGCGCCAGTTCCGTAAAGCATACAAATGTGAGTAGAATTTATTCAATAACTAGATAGTCCAAAGACCAATGTTAGACTGGTGTGGTTAAAAAGCAATCAAAAAACAAGTGGTAGCAGGGTGCAGCAATAAGCAAGTGACATGCATAAGGAGCTGAGAAAGCGAGGAGGCAGGACAATGTTAAGGAGGAAGGCAAACAGTGGGAATGATTGTTAATACGTAGCAGTCCATATAGCTGCTAACAGTCCAGAGGAATATAATAGTCACCAACTAGGGAATGTCCCTTCTCAGATGTAAAGTCAGTGCACTGTTAACAGACCTGGTAGAGCACGGAACTTGTCTCCTCAAAAGTGTTTCCTGAGATTGGAAAATCGATTCCCTCCTGTAGCACAAGAAAACTTGCCGCGTGCCAAATCTCAATAAGAGATGAAAACTTCCTGGGTGTCAGACCGCACTAAGGCTCCGGGTGTGCTATTCCAACGGCTGCCTCTATCCCGGAAGGCAGAGCAATGATCAGTGCTTGATGCTCTTCACAGTACGTGACTGCGTTACTGCATCACTGCGTCACGACGTTCCAATGCGTTTTGTCACTGAAAGTGACTTTCTCAAGGAGCTTGAGAAAGTGACTTTCTCAAGGAACTTCTAGGGTTTGTTTTGTATAAAAGGGGGACAAACACATGTGTACACACAAGGGTCACTCAGCCCTCAACCTTCAGCGGTTTTGTTTCTCCATTAGTGACACTACACATTTTTAAACACTGTCAATTTAAGTTAAAACAAACTCATAAAAATAACACCTATTCCCTTTAGGGAAAACTAACTCAACTTTGCTTCAGCCCTCTCTAACCACAGCTGATCAACAATACTGGTTCCCAGCTTAAAACATGCCCTGGCATACACAACAATGTTTATAGTCTCTGCACACAATAATAATGGGTTATTCTTATCTGTTAGTCCATTGGAGCAGACGTCCCCGCTTCAGCACGGCCTTGCATCCTTCCTTCCTAGGGTAACTCTGCCCCACAGGAGAGCTTAGAGAAGCTCTCTTCTGTACATACACTGTCAAGGACAGGACATCCCCGCTTCAGCATGGTCACTCGTCATTCCTTCTTCTTCCTGGGTTTGCCAACCCAGGCAATGCTAGCAAACTCTGCCACCACCATCCAGCAGGTCTAAGGAACTGTGCAGCCTTCCTTACTGGGGAGCACATTCTTGTCCCCTTCACTGAGGAAAAACAGTCACTCTCTGGCTTTCAGTCTGCCAGCTTTCTTTGTCTTTTGAAACACTTTCTCATTCAGAAATATGGGTAGCCGGCGCATAAGAAACATATAGATCCCATAAGTGTATGTATCTCCACCTGACCTCTGCACTGTGTCTTGGTTATTTATGCAGCATCCCTTGAAGGGGACAGGGACTAGTACCTAGTGCTCACTGGCACACATATATAGTACACAGAATGTCCCATACACTGACTTTTATAATAGCATAAACCCATGGGGGTAACTCACTGTTTAGCTTTTCTCTCTGATCCTTCAGTGTGGTCCTGTTATGGTTTTTCCAAACGCGTGCTGATCCACCAGACGAGATAAACAAAAGAAAAGCAAAAAAGGCAGCGCACTGCACCTTGATACACCTTGAGAAAGGGCACATGGCCGAAACGCATTGGTGTCATGCTTTTGGTACTGTATAGGGGCTATGTTTGATCCAATTATGGAATAAACCTTTTCATTGTACCTTTGAGCCTCCTCCAGTTTTTTTGGCAGTGCACTGCCTTTTTTCACTTCCTCATTCAGCCTGATTAATTAGGCAACAGCTGTTGCTGGCTATTCCAGGAGATTAACTCTTTGAGAGGTGGAAAGTCCCATAGCTACTAGCTCCCTAGTCCATTAGAACAGTGACTCCGTCACATATCCTCCCCCACAGTTCATTCCTACTGGGGTGAGCAACCAGTGCACAATTACCGTGCACCCATACCGAAGATGTGTTTTTGTCTGTCTCTTTCTGTCTTATCCTAGTTTTCCAGTTGAAAACTTTTCCCTTCGGGACAATTCTAAGGTCTTCTGGGCCTGTAGACTGCAGCTTTCTCTTTGTCGTGTGTGTGCCGGTTGGTTTTTGGACCTTCCTTCATTAGCGTACCTTTAGCGTTTGAGACTAAAGACCGATCTTTCACCACAAGTTCTATGTTTGGTTCCATACCATTTAGCTTCAGTATTTCAGCTTGGGCTGAATTCTCATTAACCCCAAGTGCACCCCATGGCGCCTCTCTTTTACAGTCGACAGACTCATATGATTGGACTTTCTTTCTTGACCCCTTTACTAACTCAGACGGGAGTATTGTTGGACAATCTGTGAGGTCTTTCTCAGTTAACAATTACAGAAACGCTTGTGTCCCATTTGTGACTGTCCCCTCACAGCGGGTGCCCTCCTATCAAGTAATTCACTTTCGATCCCATGCGACTGCAAAGATAAACAGATAATGCTCTGCACTGGTGCTGTCCTAAAAGTAGTGTTGCGCTGATGGGGTTAAAACTCTTGCAGCCATCTGTCGGAGGAACACCACACCCCCTAAAATAAAGTGAGCTCCTTAACAGGAAACTCTCAAAACAAAGAAAGAAAAGGCAGAAAGCGCACTGAGCAAACACAAATAGTCTTTATTTAAAGCAACCCCAAACTCAGAGGTTGCACACATAAACACATAATGTGAAACATATAGGACACAACTTAAAATGTCCAAGGGACACAGAACTCCAGTGCTATTAACAAACAAATATGTGTCTCTTTCTCACTCCAACAGATCCAAGATGCAGCCTTACGTGACCTTAACTAGTTTCGCACGTAGTGCTTTATCAGGCTGCTCGTGGAGTTTAAATACCATAGCTGTTGCATAAGACCACAGCACTCAGAGGTGAATCTAATCCTGCTTAATCAGCCTGTCAGCAACTGCAGAGAGGACTGTAATCTAACCTGCAGGATGCTGCTGCTTTAAACAGGGTACATATAAGCAACTAAAACTACATCAAAAAACATATGACAAATAATGTAATATCCTAAAACATAACAGTGTTTGCTTAGTAACTAAGCAGTCATGTTTTCCGGAGCGCATCACTTTCTCAGGTGATTCAAACTTTATCTCGTTTTGCAGTTGAGGGGTGACCCAGCTCTCACTGTATCCTTGTCTTCACAGGCATTAATTTTTGGAGGATGCCGATGCTTGGCTGGGCCAATACCTTTTCCTTTTTTTGCAACTTCATCAGAGGAACCTCCTGCTGGACAGCAGTAGACACCAACATAGCATTCCACTCATTCTTCTGAGCCTTAAGCTCCTCGCCCAGGTCACGCTTTTGTTTCTCTGCCATCTGGCGGCCAATACACTCAGACTCCAGGTCCTTCTCCAGGTCTTGAAGTTGTCCTTTTCTATTTATTTTTCCACTCAGTGTGGCTGCCAGTTTAAATTCTTTGGAGTTGACTCGCGATTCCACATCTGTCAGCTGATTCAGAGCTAGGTTTAACTCTATTTCCTTCTCTCTATTCTTGACCTGCAGCTTCCGGTGCTCCTCCCGGACCTTGTCCAGCTCCAGCTGCAGCCGGGCCCCATCATTGGCCATGTGGTCCCGCCGTTTGTGGATATTGGCCATCTCGGTTTCATAGCGAAATGTCAGACAGGCCATCTGACAGACGGACACCTCCTCCCTCTCGGCGAGCTGTATCTTGCACTCAGCAATCTGCGTCTTCAACTTTTCAATTTGATTCTGCAACTCCCCTCTCAGGGCCTTCACCTCTTCCCGGTGCTTGCTCTGAGTTTGCGTCAGCACATCCTTCATATTTTGGAGCTCTGCAGATTTCATCACCAGGGTCACTGCTGCTTCTGTTTTCCAGGCCTTTTTCACCTTGGCGTACTGACTCATGGGGATGGATCAGCCTCTCTGCTTCTCCACCTCTTGCTCCAGTTTCTGGACTTTTTCCCGTTCCCTCTCATACAGTCACCTGGCATCTAAGCTCCACCTCCAGCGGTGCTCTGGTGACGCTCAGTGTGGCCTTCAGCTCCTCATGCTTCTCTGTGTGCTCAGATGCTCCAGTAGCACTTGTACTTTGTGAGAAGCCTGGAAATTTTCCTTCTGTAGCACTCGCCGCATCTCTTCAGCTTCCACCTGTTTCATCTTGGCCTCTTGTAGACTCACACGCAGCTCTTGCAGCCCTCTCTCTGCATTCTGCACCAATTGTGATGCCCACACCACGTTGTAGCATCTTTTAGTCCCAGATTAAAGCCAGAATAATTTTATTTCTCTATTCAGGGGGTTTATTTACAGGGGTAAATCATACACCAAAAAGCCCACCGTCCCTTTAAGTCAAAACAAAATAAAAAAAATAACAACTATTCCCTTTAGGGAAAACTAACTACACTGTAGGTTTTGCCCTTTCTAACTGGATGGCCAGCTATGCTGGTTCCCACCCCAATACAATACTATTATGGGTGAGCATATAAAGTCTCTGTCCATAGCAAATAGGACATCCCCGCTTCAGCATGGTCTGTCGTCCTTCCTTCTTTTTCCTGGGAATAACGACCCAGCAGTCCCAGCAGGCTCCACGACCACCGTCAGCGGGCTTAGGGGGCTTTGCCAGCTTCCACAGCTCGGGAGAACTCTTCTCTGTCACCCCTTCTCTGTCACCCCTTCTCTGAGGCAAAGCAGTCAGTCTCTCAATGGCAGCACTATAATATAGTATATTTATTATACATATTATTATCCTCTAGGTGCAGGAATAGGGCAGCAATTGGACTTTTCCAACACAGAGAGTAAATCTCCCTAGAGGAGCCAGCAGCAGCTGCTGCCTAATTGAGCTGAACAATGAAGTGTTTTAAGGGAGACACAGAGTGCTGCCATTGAGAGACTGACTGCTTTATATATATATATCACAGAAAAAGCCTGCAACAGACCAGAAATAAAGAGTGCTAAAGTTAGTTTAATAAAGTGTAAAAAATCAACACTACTGACGGTGCTGGGGATAATGAATATATGGTAACAGAAAAGAGAAAAAGATTCTCAGAAACAGCACTCTAGCGTACAAAAAATATCAACATTTATTAATCACATTTGTTGCAATACATTTTGATGCTTTTTGTATGCTAGAATGCTGTTTCTGGGAATCTTATTTTCTTTTCTGTTAATATATATATATATATATATATATATATATATATATATATATATATATATATATATATATATATATATGCAAATATAACTGTATGCTCATCTGCATGTCTTAGGCAGGTCTGCAACCCCGCCTTTCCCCATTATCACCCAGCATACAGCACTTCCACTGCAGCAAGGGATTCTGGGAAATGACATGCAAATGAGCACTCAGTGTCACTTTTTGCCTCAATAACCATCATTCCCTGTCATTTCCCAGAATCCCTTGCTGCAGTGGAAGTGCTGTATGCTGGGTGATAATGGGGAAAGGCGGGGTTGCAGACCTGCCTAAGACATGCAGATGAGCATACAGTTATATTTGCATATTTGCTTTCCTGTGGAGGGTTTTTGTCACTTTTTTTACTCACCATAACTTAACTCAGTATTATATATATATATATATATATATATATATATATATTATGTGTCACTGTTGGCAGATGGCACTCAAGTGTATCATAGTTATAGTTGGTGCTTGTCTCGTAATAATTAATAATAATATAAATAAAGTATCCTTACCAGGCAGACCCTTCTCAGTAGACTTTCCAGAAAGAATGAGACAGCACACAAATTAATCCAATTCAAGATGTATTGCAGGTAAATGGCACACACACCGATGTTTCAGTCCTACAAACAGGACCTTTCTTAAGGGAGTGTCCTTAAGTAAAGTCCTGTTTGTAGGACCGAAACATCTATATTAGATATAGATTACAAGGAACTCACAGGCTCTTAATTAAAAGTGAGAAAAGATTTGTGTTAACCTACAGTATATTGACCTTTTTAAATATATATACGTGTGTGTATAAATAGAAAGTCTTTAGGGGAAGTGCAAACAGAACAAACGCACATCACGCAGAATGTACACACATTTATTGATGAAATAAACATATAGAAATGCCCTCACAGGAGTACATGAGTTAAGAGCATTCTGTAAGAATGTGCATCTCGTCATCTCCATTCGTTTCGGCGCCCATACTATTACTCCTACCCCTAAAATACCAGCAGTTTAATCTGTTCATCTTGTGCTGGAAACATACTCATGTCAATAACTCTTTTTTGTAGGTTCTGTTAGGTCTGCTGCTTCAGACGGGCCTTCCCAGAAATCAGACTCCTGTGACTGCGATTACCACTCTGGGGGCTGCACTATTAGTCAACTTCCCCGTGCAAATTTGGCCTGTCATTGTACATACAAAGGAGCCTGGACCTGCGGAGGAGAAATAAGAGCGTGCGCACAACCTGACGCTCCAAAATGCAAGAACCCAGAAAAATCGCTAGCCACCTGCCTACAAGGAGGTGGAGACTGTGGCGCTTACCCTGAGAGATGTGACTGTAACTACCACTCAGGGGGCTGCCGTATTGCTGTCACAGCTGCGCAAAACACTGCCTGCAAATGCAATTACAAAGGAGCCTGGACCTGTGGGGGCAACATAGTGAGGTGCAAAGACTCCAACAATGCGAAATGTCTCAATCCTGATTCATCCCGTGAGTCCTGTCAGCAGGGAGGGGGAGATTGTGGTGGGTATTAGAAGCATTTGAAACCCACTGATATTTACAGGCTGCAGATTCAGAGCTTCCAGAACAGGAAATCTACAAAACTTTCAATTTCTCATTTAATAGAAATATCTTCTGATTAGAGGATCACCTCGGTAATGTGTGATCCTAAGGACACAGATTAATTTAATAGGTCACAATTTTACAGTTACAATATACAGTGTATTAGATCTCTTCACTCATAATGAACACAAAACCGGGCACACAATGTATAGTAACAATGTGATTGATAAACAATGTGAAAGCCTTAAAAACTGCAGGTATTTACTAATTGTCTGTAATCAATAAAGAGAATTAATTAATGCCAGCAAAGTGTGTGTTCAATCATTTTATTAGTAGAGCTCTGTGTGTGTGCTTGGACAGGGGAGAGGTGACACTGATCAGCTGGTTTAGCTCTCACTGCTAGAGCAGCGGCCCAGACACGCACACATTATGGGTATGATCCTGTTAGACCTGACACCACTACCCATTCCTCACAAGGTACCTTATTCTTGTCAATGTGACTGGCTGACACTTGGATGGGTGGGTGACTGACTGACACTTTTGACTGACTGGCACTTGAGTAGGTGGGTGACACTTGGGTGGGTGACTAACACTTCGGTGTGTGTGACTATGACTGACTGTGGGTTGGTATCTGTATTCATTCACACACAGACTCTGACACTCACAGACTCTGACAATCACAGACTGAGAACCACAGACTGTGACAATGACACTCACACACATACAGCCTCACACACTCACAGACTCTGACACTCATACCTCAACCCATCCCCTGCCACCCTCCCGCCTCTCTCTCATTCTCCTGTGCCCTTTGGAATTCTTGCTCCCTTTCCAACAAGTTCCTCTCCGTGCATGACTTCTTTCTCTCTCACTTTCTGCTTCTATTTGCTATAACTGAGACCTGGTTTCACTCAGTCTGACTCTGCTCTTGAAGCTGCCCTCTGTTTTGGTGGCCTTTCCTTCTCCCACACTCTGTTCCCTGATGGCAGGGGTGGGGGCGTGGGCTTCTGCTCTCCTCTCTCTGCCGTTACCAAACCCTTCCTATTCCTCCCTCTCTTGCATTTCCCTCCTTTGAGGTTCACACAGTACAGATCTTATCTCCTCTCCATGTGGCGATCATCTATCGCCCACCTACCTCTACTCATCCCCCTTCTGCCTTTCTCTTTCACTTTGAATCCTGACTCTCTTTCTTTCTCTCCACAGACTCCCCTGTTCTTCTCCTTGGGGACTTAAATTGCCACATTGATGACCCCTCTCTCCCTTGGGCCTCCCACTTTCTCTCTCTAACCTCTTCTTTTGGCCTTCAACAGTGGACTGCAGCCAGCACCCACAAGGATGGCCACTACCTAGACCTGGTTTTCACTAAAACCGTCTCTCTCTCCGATTTCTCCATTTCCCCATTTCCTCTCTCTGATCTAATTTTCTCTCTCTCTCACTTCTCCCTCTCTCCATCTCCATCTAGACCTTTCCATCCTCCTTCAAGCATGCAACTGTTATACCATTACTCAAAAACAGCAAGCTTGATCCTACCTGTCCTTCTAACTATTGACCTGTCTCCCTTCTGCCTTTTGCCTCCAAACTCCTTGAACGTCTTGTTTTCTCTCGATTGCTACACTTTCTCAACACCTATTCTCTCCAAGACCCTCTACAATCTGGCTTCTGCACTGCTCACTCTACTGAAACAGCCCTCACTTAAATAACTAATGACCTCCATGCTGCCAAAGACAGAGGTCATTACAGTCTGCTCATATTACTCGACCTCTCTGCAGAATTTGACTCTGCAGCATCTTATCCTTCACATTCTCCATACTCTTGGTATTTGGAACAAAGCTCTATCCTGGAGTTCCTCTTACCTCTCCCATCGTACTTTTAGTGTCTCTTTTGCTAACACCTCCTCCTCCTCTATTGATCTCTCTGTGGGGGTGCCCCAGGGCTCTGTCCTGGGACCCCTTCTCTTTTCTCTTTACACACTCTCTCTAGGTGACTTAACCACATCTTTTGGGTTTAAATATAACCTGATTGCTGATGACACACAAATTTACCTTTCAACCCCTGACCTTAAACATGCTATACAGACCAAAGTTTCTGAATGCCTCTCTGGAATATTAGCCTGGATTACCATCTGCCGACTTAACTTAGCATGGCAAAAGCAGAGCTCCTAATACTTCCTCACAAACCTGGCCCTACAACCTCCTTCCACATTACTGTTGGAAATACGATCATTCACCCAGTAGCCCAAGCATGCTGCCTAGGGGTCATTCTCGATTCCTCTCTCTCATTCTCCTCTCACATTGAAAACATTTCTAAAACTTGATGCTTTTTCCTCCGCAATATCACAAAGATATGACCTTTCCTCTGTTACTCGACTGCTAAAACTCTGACTCGGGCCCTCATTCTCTACCGCCTCGATTACTACAACCTCCTGCTGTCCGGCCTTCCTGCCTCTCACCTGTCTCCCCTACAATCTATCATAAACGCTGCTGCCAAACTCACTCTACTCTTTCCTAAATCTGTCTCTGCGTCTCCCCTCCTGTAATCCCTCTCCTGGCTTCCGATCAAATCCCGATTCTCACACTCAATTCTCCTCCTCACTTTAAAAGCTTAACACTCTTCTGCCACTTCTTACATCTCAGCCCTAATTTCTCACTATGCACCATCCTGACTCTTGCGTTCTTCTCAAGGATGTCTTCTTTCTACCCCTTTTGTATCTAAAGCTCTCTCCAGCCTTAAACCTTTCTCTCTTTCTGCCCCGCACCTCTGGAATGCCCTTCCCCTCAATACCCGACTGGCACCCTCTCTATCCACCTTTAAGACCCACCTTAAGACACATTTGCTTAAAGAAGCATATGAATAGCACTTTGGATAATCCTGATGCATAATGCTTGGCCCCCTGCAGACGCACTTACCAGAATCCCCTACCTACCAATTAGACTGTAAGCTCCTCGTAGCAGGGACTCCTCTTCCTTAATGTTACTTTTATGTCTGAAGCACTTATTCCCATGACCTGTTATTTATATTATTTGTTATGTATATGATTACCACGTGTATTACTATGGTGAAGCGCTATGTACATTTATGACGCTATACAGTTGCGACACACTTTATTCTAACTCGGCTAGCTCCGCGAATTTCAGATTATCCCGGTTATGTGCGGTTTTGTGTCGTTTTCGGCCGGAGTGTATTGCGTTATTTTCGCGCCCGTGATTTAAGCATTTTATTCCCGCTGTCTGAAATACTGCAGTGCCGTGTAAAAACTCATGGGGGCGTTTGCGAGCTGTTGTCTTTGAAGTCTAATACCTTCGCGGTTCAACCTATGTCAGTACACAGTCTGTGCATGCGCGCGCAGTAATAGTAAAATTGCATATTTAATTTATTTTAAAGTACTGTACATGCATTTGTGTGCTGTGCTGCTGTACGGTACTGTACTGTATGTCTCATTTGGAAATTGTTGAAATGCATAGGCGTGTACAGTACTGTAGCAGTGTAAAGGGAACCCTCGCTACTGACATTGTTTGAGTAGCCCTTTTGGCAATAGTGTATCTCCTTTCACATGTCAGTGCTACACACTGTATCAAACATTTGGAAACCTTGCACTGTATCATTCCATATACTGTACTTGCCTGCCCTGTTAGAGGGTATAGAGCTACAGTAGCCTAAAATTTATTTGGGATACATACTCCCTTTTGGTCTACCCTTCTACCCTTCCTCCACCTTATTTTTAATTCGCCGCTAACATACAGTAAGATTTGGGTTCCAGGTTTCTGCTCATTCTGACTAACTGTAGCTGCGCTGGTTTGAAACGGCTTTCTCTGCCATTACGGTCAATGATAGGACCTCCCTCGCCGGTGTGACCCTTTCTCGTCGCCATTACTGCTCGGACCCTGTTGGGGTCAAGTGAGAGGGTTCCTAACATCTGGGGACAAAATGAATTTTATTTCTAGGTGCCCTAGAACAGAAGTTCCCACGCCAATTGGCCGTGAACTTGACCGAGGCCCTCCCTAGTTCCCACGCCAATTGCGCGAATATAATTTAAAATAATCCGTTCTGTGGGTCTGAGCGGGTTGTAATTCGACTGGTCCTCATGCGGAAGGACCCTTGCCATAGTTGCAAAATATCAGCCTTCCACGACCCCCGGAACTGGAGATACCAAAATACAGTTTAAAAGCACATTACCAAAGTGGCTTTTTTTCTGCCATGCAAGTCAATGGCAGAAACCTAAACTTTACCATTACCCTGACTCCGTTCTGTTGCCATGAGAGGGTCGCAATTTACCATGCAATCCTGACGCAACTAGGACTACATGGTGACCGAATCTGAGCCCTCTAGGTTGAACAGAACCGGAGTTGTGGGTTCCAGGTTTCTGCTCATTCTGACTTAGCCGGTTCAAAGCTTTCTCCGCCATTACGCTCAATGATAGGACCCTCCTCGCCGGCGTGACCCTTTCTCGCCGCCATTACTGGTCGGACCCTGTTGGGGTGAAGTGAGGGGGTTCCTAACATCTATAGGCAAAATGAATTTTATTTCTAGGTGCCCTAGAACAGAAGTTCCCACGCCAATTGCCCTAGTTCCCAAACCAATTGCGCGATCATTGCTCTTTTTTTGCAATGTTGCCGATCTTGCGGCTTTGCGGTCAGGCAGTAAAAAAACAGTGCAGTAAGCCTCGACATTTGTTACACTGTCAAAGGAGCAAATGGAAACAATGTGAGACAAATAAACATGTTCTTTTATTGGTGGTTAGTACAAAAACATTTATTTATAAATACTGTAAAATGTTGAAACATTTAAATTGCACAGCAATTCAAACCATCAACAGATGTAATGTTTACTGCTACAGTATAGTACATGTGTGAAAACATTTGTCAGTCAGTATGGTTTACAGTCACATGTTTTAAATACAATACAGTACATTCTTTAATATCTTTAAAATATAAATATATAAATATAATTTAAAATAATCCGTTCTATGGGTCTGAGCGGGTTCAGATTGCACTAGTACAGTCGTAGAGGGCAGCAAACAGGGCAGGTTTTCAGGGCAACCTTGAAAACTGTGCCTGTTTGCGGCTCCCATGGACTGGAGTTGTGCATGTCCTGTGTAAAAAAACACACAACAACGCTTTGCTCATTTTCTGCAGTTACTGTTGTCATTGTGTTTTTAATCCCTCCCTAGCCAAGCGTCAATCGGCTGAGTCACCCTATCCTACCAACCCCCTCTCACACTGGGTCGTTAATCTTCTGCATATTACCATTGTGTTCTTAATCCGCCCACAGCCGAGCTACAAAGACTCAGTGCGCCTGCGTCTAATCACACCACCCCCCCCCCCCCCACATCCCTTAGAGGCTTGCTTTGTTAACGGTAACGCTTTGGAAAATCCCCTCTCGAATTTGAAATGTAAATCTGATGTGCACAGCACTGTGAGAATTGAGAGTAAACTGATATTTCATAAGGGTGTGAAAACATTTGTCAGTCAGTATGGTTTACAGTCACATGTTTTAAATACAATACAGTAATACAGCACATTGGTGCACTGTAGGGGTGGTCGTCAATGATTATGATTCGCGGGAAAGTGAATAAATATTTATTTTATTTTATCAGGAACCAAAAAATAATCAGGAATAATACATTATGCAGTCGTTATTATGTTCTTTTGGCAGCTAGAAATTGGATAACCATTTATAAAACATTTGTAAAACATGGGGAAACATGAAAAATGCACATTTATAAGAATATTATTTAATAATATATACAATACTGTAATGTACTGTGTAATATATATACTGTACTATACTGTATACTGTATAGTAATATTATTTTTTCTGTCTTTATCTTTTCCTCATTCTGTCTGCAGTACAGTAGTTCATTAAGAGAGGAGAGGTTTTGTGTACATCATTACTGCTGTTTAAATACTGTACATTTGACTGTACAACCAGATTAGACTGGCCACAACACCCCCACCTCCCCCTAGGCCACCCTTTTTCCTGAAACGACAAGAAAACAAAAAATTAGTGCAGTTACTGTACTGTACTGTATGTGCGTACTGTACTGTATTATGGCATAGTGTGATGTGTAAAACTACTGTAGATGGCTGGTGCTGCTTTCTCTGAAAAAAAATTGAGCAGTTAGTAGGCAGTTACTGTAGTACTGTCAAACTAGTCTACTGTATACTGGAACTACTGTATACTCTGACTACTGTTAAATTCTATGTACTGTAACCTGGCTGGTGCTGCTCTCTCTGTAAAGAAAAAACTACTGTATACTCTGACTATCTGGAAAGAAAAAATCTGTGCCATACTTACCTGTATTATACTGTACTTACAATATTACAGCACAGTACGACTTTCCTGATGCTTGCCCATTACGCGCAATGACAATGGGCAACACAGTGGCAATATGGTCTATATATTTATTGCAGCGTTCCACGGTGAGTACATCGTTCCAAAAACTCATTATGCCTTTCAACATCTCGTCCTTTTTGGAGGGTTTTGCAACTTTCCGGATATGGTCCTTCAGCTGATGCCAGACCATTTCGATCGGATTGAAGTCTGGCGATCTGTCATTGGAAAAAAAGGACAATTGGTTTAAGAGCTAAAAACAGTGGGGAACAAAAATGGGACACGGTCTACTGCACTTACTCCGCTGGCGTCTTCACCCAGTTGATGCCGCGCTCAAGGATATGCGCTGTTGACGCGGTGTGCTTCGGATCGTTGTCCTGGTAGAAGCGGTGACCATTGGGGAACTCGGGTGTGATCTATTGCACTATCTTGGGCACAATGTTGTCTTGGAAGAAAGCTTTATTCATGATTCCTATAGCAAGAAAAGAAAAGTGCTCAAAAAACTGCACAATAGTACAGTACAGTGCATACAGTAAGGCAACACTAGTAAAGTACAGTGCATTAGGCGACATTATATTTGATAAATTTTACCTTCAAAGATGACAATGCAACCCGGTCCACGCCTAGAGATTGCACCCCACACATGCAGCTTCACAGGGTGTTTTGGCTGCGGCTTCCAAGATATGCAGCTTTTTTTGTGGAATGCAAAGCTTGCAAATCTCTCCAGCGACACAGTAGACTCATCAGTGAAGATGCAATCCTGGAAAGTCTCCCCACTGTCAATCCATGCCTGGGCCTGGAGCACTCTTTTGATTTTGTTTGCGTCCCGTATCATGGGGTACGCTCTGTAATGACAAGGAATAAATTATTTTAGTGGTACAGTACAGTTTGCTAAACAACACTTTTACCTCCTGTACTGTCCAGTACTAACCTCACACGTCCATATTTCCATCCAATGCTGCATCTCATCTTCTTTATGCTGCTCTCGGATACAGTCAGATTGTGCTTTTCCTGCAGAGTGTTTAATGCACTCATTAATGCACTCATTTCATCTTTCTCCTCACTTATTTTGTCCACCACAAGAGTTGTCTCCCTACAATGTAAAGAAAATATATTGTTTTATTAATATGCAGCAATATAACATGTATATAAATATAATGTTGTAATATACAGTAAATATAAATATACAAAAAATGTATACTGTTGTACTGTAAATATAAATAGACAAAATATACAGTATATACTGTTGTACTATAAATATAAATAGACAAAATATATATACTGTTGTAATATAAATATAAATATACATCCTATATATACCGTTGTAAGATAAATAGAAATATACAAAAAATGTATACTGTTGTACTGTAAATATAAATAGACAAAATATGTTGTAATATAAATCAACAGAAATAACAACAGTATTACAGTAGATACAGAACTGTACTGTAGATGTACTGTACTGTATTAACAGTACAGTACATACAGTTTTCTATATTTTTTTTTTTGTTAAGTTTTATAAATATACTTACGCATTAGTTACCCTTGGTGCCCTTTTGCGGTCTCTGTTTATTCCGTATGCATGATAGTACACGGTGGTTGCTGGCACAACGAGGTCAGAAGCAGTTAACCAGCGCTGGATAGCAGCAATGCGGTTTCCGCCCTTGTACATCTCCTTAATTCGCATGCTGAGATCCTTTGAAATCTTTTTAACAGGCATTGCTGCGAGTAGAAAGAAATACAAACACAAGAATGTATATTCAATGTTTAGTCGATGTGTATTCTATGTGCAGTCAATACACAAAATGGATGGTGTATTTATACGGTAATGACTCACATTAGAGTACGCCCACTTTCAACACCTGTACCTGGTCGCATGCATAAAAGGTTACACACTTTGCATAGCCCACCACTCCATGATCTTTATCTGAACTTGCCCTCTTCCAGATACTGCATTGTACCACCTGCTTCCATGGAGCAACCCCGTTTCTATGGACGCAGGAACCCACTCGCCTCTGCCATGCCTGTCAAGCTGAAAAAGCGAAAGGCGGTTGCCGTTTCCACGCCAAGGGCAAAGCGACAGGCTAAGGCCAATAAAGAAAACCTTCTGCTGACCCCAAAGGTTAAGGGTTTTCTTAGATGTAAGCCTCATTATGTGAAGAAGATATACGGTGATGTACTCTCGACACAAAACGAATGGGAGCCAACCCATCGAATCCGCAGACCACTTCCTCACATAGGCTTCGATGACTCTGCTGTAGCTGTCCCGGAAATCTTCATCCCGTCTTCTCCACCCCCATCTTCTCCGGTTCCATCTGGCGACGCTGCCGCCTCTGAAATCCACGGGTCACTGTCTCCTTTGCGCTTAGACGACTCTGCTTCTTGCCCGGAAATCCAAAGGTCACTTTCTCCATCCCTCTTAGACAACGCTGCCACTTCTCTTCTACCGGGTATCCACAGGTCACCTCCTCCACTCTCCCTCGATGCTGCTTCTCTCCATGGAACTCCCATCTCATCCTCCATTGCATCCATCCCCCCAGATGTCCAGACGCCATGCACAAGAAGCAGCTCGTTAGACCGGATGCTGAATGGGATAAGTGTGGATGTCCCCGGGAAATCTATTGTGCTGGCAAAGAAAGATCTGCTTCTGGAGACAATGCTAGATGTGGAGCAACGGATGCTACAAATGGATCAACGGATGGATCGACGGATGGAGAAGATAGAGGCTGACATAGCGGTCATACATTATTTGCTCGGTGCTAATGCCCCTGTTTCCCTGACGCCGGAGCAGGGGGGTGACATGGATGTGATGAATGGGACCTTCGACCCCCTTCCATCACCAAGCGCACCCCCTCCACCAGAAGATGCAGTGTACATGTATGCCATTAGGAGGACATGACAACCCTGACAAGACCACGCCAGGAGACAACACGGCGACCACGACCGGAGGAAAGCTTCCTTCCAGACAACCTACCATCGCCCGTCGCCTCAAGCACACCCGCTCCCAAAAGACCTAGACCCGCTCGCATCGATACGGTGCCCGACATCACCCTGTGCGATCTGCCACCGAAGATCAGGGAGAAGTATTGGGTGAAGAGTGCTGGTGTACCCCACAAATATGCTTTGTTCATTTTTAAGCACCATGTTCCCTACTCGTTGTACTGCGAGTGGGCCTTCAAAGTGAACTATGACAGGAATCGCGTAAAAAAGGCGCTTCCTGTCAATTTAAGGAAAAACATTGTGGAAGAAATACGGCGCTTTTATCCAGTTACAGATCCTGTAATGAAAGGCGTTTAAGACTGCATTAATGGCGTTTTGCGCCATGAAAGGAATCGGCCATGGATAGACAATGTGGAGGACTTTCAGTGAGACCATACTGTTGTGCTGAACTGTATTGTACTGTACATGTTTTGCCCTGGGGGCCGAAAACAGGCACGGTTTTCAAGGTTGCCCTGAAAACCTGCCCTGTTTGCTGCCCTCTAGGACTGAACTGGTGCAGGTCTGACTGACAGTGTTGGGCACAATCCCACTGTACTGTACTGTATACAGTACTGTGTTTCTTTAATAAAGGAGATGTTACTTAAAATGCTTCAACATTGTATTTGTAAATAAATGTTTTTGAACTGACTGCATCAATAAAAGAACATGTTGATTTGTCTTACAGTACTGTGAATTGTTTCCATTTGCTCCTCTAGAATGTCGAGGCTTGCTGCACTGTTTTTTTACTGCTTGACCGCAAAGCCGCAAGCTCGGCAACATTGTAAAAAAAGAGCAATGATCGCGCAATTGGCGTGGGAACTAGGGCAATTGGCGTGGGAACTAGGGCAATTGGCGTGGGAACTTCTGTTCTAGGGCACCTAGAAATAAAATTCATTTTGCCCCTAGATGTTAGGAACCCCCTCACTTCACCCCAACAGGGTCCGACCAGTAATGGCGGCGAGAAAGGGTCAAGCCGGCGAGGAAGGTCCTATCATTGAGCGTAATGGTGGAGAAAGCTTTGAACCGGCTAAGTCAGAATGAGCAGAAACCTGGAACCCACAACTCCGGTTCTGTTCAAACTAGAGGGCTCAGATTCGGTCACCATGTAGTCCTAGTTGCGGCAGAATTGCATGGCAAATTGCGACCCTCTCGTGGCAACAGAACGGAGTCAGGGTAATGGTAAAATTTAGGTTTCTGCCATTGACTTGCATGGCAGAAAAAAAGCCACTTTGGTAATGTGCTTTTAAACTGTATTTTGGTATCTCCAGTTCCGGGGGTCGTGGAAGGCTGATATTTTGCCACTATGGCAAGGGTCCTTCCGCATGAGGACCAGGCAAATTACAACCTGCTCAGACCCACAGAACGGATTATTTTAAATTATATTTATATATTTATATTTTAAAGATATTAAAGAATGTACTGTATTACTGTATTGTATTTAAAACATGATGTTTTCACACCCTGATGAAATATCAGTTTACTCTCAATTCTCACAGTGCTGTGCACATCAGATTTACATTTCAAATTCGAGAGGGGATTTTCCAAAGCGTTACCGTTAACAAAGCAAGCTTCCAAGGGTTGTGGGGGGGGGGGGATGGTGTGATTAGACGCAGGCACACTGAGTCTTTGTAGCTGGGCTGTGGGCGGATTAAGAACACAATGGCAATATGCAGAAGATTAACGTCCCAATGTAGAGAGGGGGTTGGTAGGATAGGGTGACTCAGCCGATTGATGCTTGGCTAGGGAGGGATTAAAAACACAATGACAACAGTAACTGCAGAAAATGAGCAAAGCATTGTTGTGTGTTTTTTTACACAGGACATGCATGACTCCAGTCCCTGGGGGCCGCAAACAGGCACGGTTTTCAAGGTTGCCCTGAAAACCTGCCCTGTTTGCTGCCCTCTAGGACTGTACTGATGCAATCTGAACCCGCTCAGACCCACAGAACGGATTATTTTAAATTATATTTATATATTTATATTTGAAAGATATTAAAGAATGTACTGTATTGTATTTAAAACATGTGACTGTAAACCATAGTTTGAAACGGCTAAGTCAGAATAAGCAGAAACCTGGAACCCACAAGTCCGGTTCTGTTCAACCTAGAGGGCCCATATTCGGGCACCATGTAGTCCTAGTTGCGGCAGGATTTCATGGCAAATTGCGACCCACTCGTGGCAACAGAACGGAGTCAGGGTAATGGTAAAATTTAGGTTTCTGCCATTGACTTGCATGGCAGAAAAAAAGCCACTTTGGTAATGTGCTTTTAAACTGTATTTTGGTATCTCCGGTTCGGGGGTCGTGGAAGGCTGATATTTTGCCACTATGGCAAGGGTCCTTCCGCATGAGGACCAGGCAAATTACAACCCGCTCAGACCAACAGAACGGATTATTTTAAATTATATTCGCGCAATTGGCGTGGGACCTAGGGAGGGCCTCAGTCAAGTTCACGGCCAATTGGCGTGGGAACTTCTGTTCTAGGGCACCTAGAAATAAAATTAATTTTGCCCATAGATGTTAGGCACTGTATACCACTGTATACTGTAGAAGACACAAAATGTAAATGATACTGTACAGTACATGTAGAATAAATGCATAGTTTTATTTGTTCGGGTTTATTACACAGTATACTGTACGGCCGGAAAACATCAGCATACAGTACAATATTATCCATCGAAATCCCCCCATTAGCTGTTTTCTTTTCTGAGGAAAAACAAAAAGAAAAGTTTTAATGTACAGTAATGGTCAGCCCCCTAAAGAAGTACCCAGCCAGCCCCACCAATAATTATCTCCTATTCATACTGTAGAAGCCGCTCAGCCAATGATATTGCTTACAGGAGAATCGCTTGACTTTTGAATCGCACCGATATTTATACAGTATTGTCAAAATAAAAAAAACACAGAAAATAATACGGCAACAATACAGTACTCACCATTGAATTTCCCATTCAGCTGGCGCCGGCTCCGGTCCACTGCCAGTCCAGCTTTCTTCATCATCCACGTCGATAGTTTGCAGCGGGACTAGTCCATCTGTAGTCAGCAGGTGAGGCTGGAAATCGCTTAGGTACATGCAAGCTTCATCAAAACTGCACGCGAAATCCAGCTCAGCCTCAGGCTCTGGCTCAGGGTTGTCACTGACGGTGGGAACGTTATTGGAAGCCGGTGCTGGTGCTGGTGCATTGCTTGGCAGCGACTGTCGTTTCTTAGTTGGTTTTAACACGACCCTTCGCCTTTTGCCGCCTTCATGATCATAGATACCGGAAAAATCCGGTGACACACACCAATACCCTCCAACTAATTGTGGCTCAATACGATGAAAACAGGGATCACTACATAACCTTTTCCTTACGCATGCTTCCCCGTATGAGGAGTTGGTAAAAATTTGTAAAAGTCATAATTTTCGATAAAATACTCATAAATTTGAGCAACTGTTGCCATCTTATCATCTGTTGCATTAATCGCGGCCCATATCAAATACGCGTAACTTCTGTCGAGTTTTTGGAAAGCGGGCTGCACTAGAACATTCATGGCGGGCGGGTCTCTGGAGAATACTGTAACTGAAACTGGTCTTTGTCTTTCTTTAATATGAAAAGCCTAAATTGATACATTTTTGCAACCTCTTCCTTCAGTCTCAAGGCCAAGGCCAAGTTACAATAGCACACTGTGGTACAGTATCTTTTTCAAACGAAACACCTGCAAGCCGACACATTACTGATTCGGCGCATTACAATTCATGAATTTCTGCCATCTGGCGGACACGCGAAGCATTGCAGCCCTTTTAAAATCCGAACCATTATCAATAAACCCATCAACCGCGCATCAGCCGGGCATGACCCGTGGCTAGGAAAGCAAGATGTACGCGGCATGCTCCGGGTGAACAGCGTCGCATTCCAGGAACAAGCCAGGTAAAAACTGGTGATTTGTTAGAATAAAAGCTGCCGCAGCAGTATATATAAAGACATACAATACAATACAATACACTCAAAGACAGTGACACTCACAGAATCACACACTCACACACTCACAAACTCAGAGACTCACACACTGACACTCACACACTCTGACACTCTCACACTCGGACACATACACTGACACTTTGACACTAACACATGTCTCCCCCACCCCCATAAAGCCCCAGGGTCGCCAACAGAAATCATGGGGCCCAGGACAATTTAAAGGAGCTGCCCCCCCCCAAAACAATAGGGCACCTACCATGAAAAAAAAAATTGTGCGCGCAACTTTTACTTACAGTAACTGTTTTCTTGTTAATACGGAAAAAAACATACAATACAATTTGTTTATTTTAATATTTTCAACAAAAGACAACGATACCCAATTCTACATCCAATGTGACAAAAGGCCTGGGGGGATTCAGTATGGGTCGGGAGGAGGAGGGGTTAGCAGGGCCGGGGGAGGGAGGATTGCATTGCCTCTGTCTTCATGCTGCATATTTGGGGCAAATATACCCGATCATAGATCAATCTACTCCATTCTCGGAATTTGAACATGTTCATATCGGACCAAACATTTTACACAGTTATATATTTTGATGATCAACTTTGTTAGGACCCAGGCGGAAGGATTTGCCAGAGAGAGAGACAGAGAGAGAGATAGAGTGAGGGTCGGGGTGAGGAGGTGGGTGGGTGACTGACTCTTGGTTTAATGACTGACTCTTGGTGGGTGCGTGACGAATTGGTGGGTGACTGATTGACTGACACTTTGGTTGGTGGGTGACTGACTGACACTTGGGTGGGTGATTGACTGTTGGGTGGGTGACTATCCCAGTAGACCAGGTTTTTTCTACACATTAATACCTGGATTCTGGACGGAGCACACAAGATGAGTAAAATAAATTGTAATTTATTTGTTTTCAGACAAACACACAAATCGTCACAATATACACTTAATTAAACACTTACTGGGATGGGGAAATAAATCAAATGTCCTTGGAACAAATAAAAGTCACTGGGCACCCCTGCACGCATGCAAGTGGGAGCGCAAATTGATCCGGATAACAGTACCTGGCATGGGGCACACGTTGTCACCCCTATATCTCCGCCAAATGGACAAAGTTCGTTCAGTCCTTACAAGGTTTGTTCGGGAACCCTTAGCTCTAACGAATTCCAGAAGAGGGTGAAAATCTTCGTTACGATGTTGGGTAACCCCTCACACTCTCGAACCGCTGAAGCTGGAACTTGGACGTATCTTGGTAAAGCTTAGATTACTGATATGGTATATGATTACATGTATACCTTGACTACAAACAGTGACTAACCAACACTATTACTGCACCGACACACTTTATTCGAGCAAATGCCCAGTTTGTACCTGGCAGATACCTGGAATGCGCCGCTCCTCACCTCTGACAAGCCCCGTTGCGTTTGCCTTCCCAGCCTGGGTTCATTGCTGGCTGACGGGCGGCTGATCTGTTAAATGATAATGATTAGGATTTAATAGGCTGCAATGCTTCGCGTGTCTACCAGATGGCATAAATTCATGAATTTTAATGCAGTATATATATATACTGTGCAGTATTGCAGCCAGCGGGAATAAAATGCTTCAATCCCTGCCTGGAAAATACCTCAATGCACTCGGGCAGAAAACAGTCACAAACCTCAATACACCCGGGTATACCCGAATTCGTGGGACTAGCCAAGCTCGAATAAAGTGTGTCGCCAGTGTACCTATGAATACTAAATTTCACAACACTAAATCCCTAGCCTAATGTGAGCAGCAACATAAGTAATGCTTCACAGAGACAAAAATTACTTTAGCCATAGATATTCAGCCCTTGCAAGTGTTGCAGTTTGCTACACACTTTAGCAACAGTTTAAAGGGCATTTTGAATCTGGCAACAAGGCTGTTACTAGTTTGCAGACCACATCAGTGCACTCCTAGCAGTGGGATATTACACCAGTCCAGCAACAGTAATTAAGGGGTTAAGTGTGGAAGCAGTTATTTTCTCAGTGACTATAAATACCACCCTCCACACGCAGGGACCTCCCCCCTACCTGCCCTGAAGAAGCGTTCACTACGTGAAACGCGCGCGTCGGCAACCTACCTCCTGCACACGCGGGAAGCTCGTTTATTTAAAATGCAGCAGCATTCTGATATTTATCAGCGTCTGTGTATATCCTAAGCTTCCCTGCCTGTGCATGTTACATGGGATCGCGCTATACAACACTATCGCGGGATCCTCCAGCCTGAGGGGCTATTGAGTTACTCACCTTCAGACAGGCAAGTCCTCGAGCACATCAGCGCTGATATAACCAAGATCAGCGCTGATGTCGGGGACTGTGCGTTATAAGTTAGTTCCTTCACTTGGTTACAGATACAGGTCAGCTGATCATTGAGAGGGAGGGTGGTGCGTATATGGGTTTCACTAATTAAACCCAGGTTCAACCATCCTTACACTACACTCTTTTGAGCTGAACATTTGGCTTTCATACTATACATTAACCCATTATCTGCTGTACAGCATCGCAGGGGGTTACATCCTACAACATCACATTCACTGATTAGTGCTAACCCTCCTGTGCCACTGCAGACACGTTGGAGGTTGCCTCTATGCCATTATTCACCCTTTGTGCGCAGCACAGTATCACGCTCACGTAAGGGTATTTGCATATATATACCTAGTATCTGCATCTGGCTCCTTATACAGCGTTCCTTTGGGCAGCAACAGCAGATAACACTGACAACCTATATTGATACGAGTTAAGGTTTACCCTGGTTAACAACAACCTACCTCACCTACAGTTTAGGTGTCTATAGGATTACTCTATGCTTTAGCCAATGCCATACTATCCTGTATCTCTCTACATAGTGTGTCCATGAGTCTGCACCTATGATCAATAGTGGGGGCTACACAGGTTCTTACCATAGACCTGGCTCACACAGTGCATATCTATATCAGGGACAGACATCACATAGGTCTAACCAAGCGCACATTATGCCATACTATAATACTGTACCTATCCTCAGTGTATCAATTTAGTGCGTATCATACGCCTGGATACACTCGCAAGGAGAGTGTCTTCAAGTGGGCTCTCAGAGGCTCCTTTTTCCTATATTTCTAGGTAGCTACTATCCGTAGCGTTTGATCCCCAATATTCATTAGGGACTCTATTTACACCTACCCACCTTACTGTAGGTGGGGTATTAAGGATACAGTCACGAGCTGTTTATTATCATTTAATTACGTTTTAACCCCTATTTTTTATTCAAGGTTATCAATAAAGTATATTTTAAATTTACAACATTACATTCCGAGTGATTGAGTGCTGCAAGACTGGGTCCTTTTTCTTCTGTATGACATTAAAGCTTAGATTAATCAGGTGCATCTCTCTGGGACTGGGCTGCATGCATTTTTATAGGGTTAAGGGTCCTATACCTAACATATGCTCTCAATCCTTTTTGTGACCAATGGGGGCTGTGGGGGAGGGGTGGATTTATAGTAGCTTTGTTCACTAGTATGTATCACCCTGATGAAGAGGCATGCTGTGGCCTTGAAACGAGTTGGAATACATTATTTCTATACTTTTACTGAGTTTATTAGTTCCCTTCTCCTTTGCTGTGTCCTGCTCCGTTTTTCTTGTGTGACGCCAACCGGTGACGTCATTCAAGCGCCGTGCACCGACGGAGCTTCTGGCACCACACGTGGAGCCAGTACTGGAGACGTGCAGGGCAAAGCCTAAGCCTGCAGGAAGGGAGAACAGATCTGGGACTTACTACACCATATTGCTGCCTACCAGTGTGGCTCTTTTGAGTAATATCATCACATACCGATGGAACCTTCAGCACAACTCGCGGAGTGAATGCTATATGCAGCAGACATATTGGTGACTCCTGGACTGCCTGTACATCTGGTTGCTGATCCTTGATGCTCCCGATCCCTCTGTGATGTGGCGTATGGGTAACATTGTCCCATGATATGCTGTTTTTATTCTATTTTGATGTACGCAGATTACCTATTCTTGTCAGCTAATATATTTTATTGACTTACTGTACTACACTATTAGCGTTGTGCGCTGTTTTCTTTTGTTTTTTCTGCTATAGTTCTCGGTGGTGTTGAGCCACCCCTACCAAACAGCTCCAGACGCTCCCGTATCGCTTTCACGTACACTATATGTATATATGTTTTATACATTTTTTCACCAATCACATATTTTCTAGTGCACTGATAGAGTTTATGGTTGCTCACTTTTTTCCTTTTTGTATCACTTTCTCTGCTCTGTTGGGTGCTGCACGTATATATCATCTGCAACATTTTATTCACCATGGTGTCGAGTTTAAGGAATTGTAAGGAGAAATGCGACGAGCATTTTGACCTCCTCTTCTCTGAAGACTGTGAGGCAGTCTGTGAAGAAAAGTATGTTAAAGGCTCAATTTCTAATCAGTTTAAAGATTTAGAAAAACTTTTGCTTACCAAGAGAAAGTTGCATTTGGAACGGAAGACATTACAGATATTTAGACTGTAATAGAATACCTAGAGGTCTCTGAATCTTGAAGCAACCTACCTTTGGTAAAGATAACGACCACTTTTTAAAAGAATGGAACATAATTTTGGATGATAGTTCCATGGATTATTTATGAGAGGGGTTAGACCCTTAAGCTTATCGATAAAGAAGTTAATAGTATGATAAAGGAACTTTATATATCAGTCATGACTGTTCCGAATTAGAGCATGATCTCTGGATGAATTTGGAGCATGCCGAGGAGGAAATTTTAAAAACCAAGCACAAAAAATTTAATTGTGATAAAATGGACTATGTTAATAACAGACAAAGGGATTGGGCAAGAGATTATATAAGAGGGAGGTCGATAGGTCGGCCCACACCTTAGAAAAAGGAAGAGATCCCTCAAGTCATTCAAATGTTAGATCTCAGGATCGCATAAAAGAATCTAGGTTTCATTTAGAGCCCAAAAATAAAAACAAATATTATATTAAGGCACCCCCATGAACAAAAAGAAAAGACCCCTACTAGAAGAGGAAGTAGAGGGGGGACCAGAACGAAAAAGAAGAGATTATTTTTAGGATTAACAATGCATAACTCGTCATTTAAAGGTAGATTTAATTTGTCTTCTACAATCCTGACAGGTGATCATGAGAAAAGCGTAAATAAGAAACACAGTCTGAGGTTATTTTGAAAACAGAATAACACGTGAATTTATTCAAGTCAAGTGCACAACGGAGACAGCTTCAAAACAAAAGCTCTCTAACAATAACACGGTATGCCATATATTTATACCCTAAAACCTAAAGCTCCACCCCTTTATGGGGGGGCTTGCACGTCACTAAATATTACCTCATTTTGTAATACATAACAATACTAAAGCTGATGTCATTTTGTAATACATACTGTAACAATACTGGATAACTGTCTGTCAGCTAAAAATCATTATGGGGTTAAATGTGATGTCAGTTCTGCCACTTGGCACACTGTGTGAGAAACAGTTTATCTTAGACTACTAACGAGGCTTTCTCATAATATCTAGCCTGTTTACACTTTTAATTTGAAGCTGATTGGATGAGGAAGGGTCAATAAATTTAGCTAGGAGCGAAAATATTCCCTTCTCTGCTTCACACATTTGTTTATACAGAAATGAAACACAGAAATTAAGACTCACAGAGACAAGACAAGATGGCTGATTGAAATATTCACACAAAATGGCTTCATCCTAAATGCTGTTATGTTGTTATGCCAGACCCCCTAATGTCTCAACTTCGTCAGTCCCTCCTCTGATTCTTTAAAACATTGTTTTTTGAGAATTATTTGTATGATTTTAGTCCAGAAACACGTTGGGAGGCACAAGGGTGCTCCATCATCTCATAATGCTGCTTGAGGGTGTAGGACAGTGCACGAGGGTGCCTGCCAAATGTAGTCATAGTCTCGTATGGCGTTATAGCCAAATTCTTTTCCAGAGTTAGAACACTGTACTTGGCATCTTCTTTCTTCAAGGGACTGCTGTAAATTGGTTCTGCAAACAATGGCATTATGTCTGCAGAGGGGGTGGCACATTTGTGGATCATGCCTTTGACAAACGTAACACAAACATAGATGACAACGAGTATCACAATCATACACATTCAAAAATTTCGCTCCTAGTGATCCTACCAATCCAGTCAGCTCCAAAGGGTCCCAGTCTGTGTCACCTAAGTCTTTCTTGAATTTCTTCTATCTTATCTAACTCATGTTGTACCTTGCCACTCTGATCTTGGATGAAAACACAACATTGTTCTTTAATTAGGGCACATATACCTCCTTTTGATGCTAAAATGTAATCTAAAGCCGTTCTGTTTTGTAAGGCCATAAGCCTGATCTGAACCTGTTCTTGGTTTAATGATGAAATTAAAAACTGCAAAATTAAGGCCACATCCTTCCTGTAAATTGTTATCTGATCTGAACCTGCATTTTTACACAGGTTTCATTGGTTGGTGGAGACACTTGACCCATAAATTGATTCTTGTTCCTAGTGTGTGATACACCCTTTAAAGAGGTTCCCTTAAAAAAATGGGAAAATACAGAAATTATACACATAATACTAAACACCTTATTTTATGCAAGCAACCTTTCTTTGGATATGCAGTTGCTAGATAAAGGAAATGGCAACTATCTCTATCATCATATATTTTCAGCTATTACTGAGAATTGAAGGGGTTTGGTATCTGTGGAAGCGAAATGCATGACCCTCACCCCTGCACGCATTGTATACATCATTCACTCAGAATATCAGAACAGACGATGGGTCAAAATGGCTGACTTATGATCCTTTCTTTGTGGCTGACACACGCCCATTGGTGACCCCCTCCTCTCGGTGGGGGTTCAACACACTTCTGGATCAAAGTTTTGCTGCATATGACACATACATAGAGAGTGATGAGTATTGCCAAAACACATACAAGAGCTTTCACAAGCCACGCTTCCAGGAAACCAATCCTCCCATCAAGGCTCAATTGTACATACACCTTAAATTTCTAACTTAAACACACTCTAAAGAATAAAAATATTGAGTCTCTGAAAAATGAAATGTTCTGATAGAAATCAGATATATTGAGTCTCTGAAAAAATAGAATGTTTTGAGTCTTTGAAAAAATGAAATGTTCCTGATAAGATCAGGCCTCTGCCTGGTATCTTCTTTTTCTCGTTGCTTAAAGGTCAAAGTTTATGTCTCGTCAAAACGTTAACTTGATGTGGCTGTGCTTTAGATGACTTTGGTCTTTGGTGGAGCTGGAATGAGTTTTATGTGAGCCATGTGGATCCAGGAATCTCTGACACTTTAATTGCTGTATTGGTGGTTAGTATGGGCCCTTTCATCTGGCATGAAGAGTATGCTTGTTTAGGAACTACTTGACCTTTAACTCCGTCTCGTGTAGGTGCACTTTTATCATACCTTATGCCTAGAGAGACTCAAAAAATATATTAGTGGCATACAATACTTATTAATTGTTTTATTACCAATAGATGGTCCTTAATTTGTTCTTTTGAACTTCTGATAGTCATAAGTCATCCCATTAGTGTCTCATAGGGAGATAATTTATACCTAGGAACAAATTCTTGTATCAATGTGTTTACTACTGTCTTAACATCCGCATATAGACAGAGGTATCTCCTATTAATGCTCCTCATATTTAAAACTAAGCAGCTAATGTTGACTTGACTGTACTACAATCTAAATTCCTAAGACTTTGGGCCTCAGCCATTGTCAAACCAATTGCTTCCATAATCAACTCTATCCTGTCTGCAGGCCATATCTCTAAGACCTGGAAAACTACCAGAGCTGTCCCAATCTTCAAAAGTGGGGACAAAAACACTGTCTCAAACTACAGACCAATATCTCTTGTCCCAATACACACCTGCTCTCATTCATGCCTCATTGTCATCTCCTCCGATGCAAATGGTATCAACCTTTTCATAAAATACTAACTAACCTTAAAACTTGCCCCACAAATTAAGCATCCCAATAGCCTGCACTCATGGCTATTATTCCACACACAGTCACTCCCACCACCCATTGTGGCCAAGCACTGCTATCTACAACACTTATTCCCTCACCTACTACCTCTGTAAATTCCCCTCAAACCTTAGATTGTAAGCTCTTAAGGGCAGGGATTTCCTTTCCTATTGTCTGATTTTGCTGCACTTACTATTCTATCATAATTCCCTCTACTGTATTCTTTCTGAAGTGCTGAGTACATTTTTGATGCTATATATATAAATAAAGTCATAATACACTACAATACTATCCAAAGTCATGGTCAAAAATGTGTTCACGCCCAATTAAACAATTACTATACTAAGACAAATGCCCCTAGCCAATTCTAGTCTGGCCTCCACCCCAAACACTCCATTGTAACTATTCTGCTAAAAATGTGAAATGCCTTGCAAATAATGTATACCCTGCTCACTTCTGTAACTGTATTTGTAACTATGTATCATCTGTCCTTTAACTCTATACCTAGAACATATCCAAAAATGAGAGGTGACTCCAAATGCACCACTTTGGCAAAACATTCTAAAAATATTTTAATAATAACTACTTCTTATAATAAAATAGAACACCTATGGAAAAATAAATGGTTAAAAATTATAAAATATATCACATATTCAGATGATAGTCAAATGCTTTTGTATAGGACTTCACACTAAATTTCTTGTAATATAAGCTCTTTGCACAGTGCCATACACACTGACAGCGTTATTTTTTTTAAAGACACTCAGAGAAAAATTTCAGAGCTTGTTTATCTTGGGCAATTTGCCAGCCCGGGCGTTTCGCCAAAAAAGACCTTGAGGTGCAGAGCAGATACAAAACAGTTTCTCCGTCTTCTAAATATTAATTACTGGATTGAAACTTCAGCTCAAAGTTAAAAATGGAGCTCTCTCCACAGCAATAAAACCAAAAAAAATTATGGCCTCTCTAAAAATAAAAATATGACCTTTCAAAAAATAAAAATATGGCCTCTTAAAAATAAAAAATATGACCTTTCAAAAATAAAAATATGGCCTCTCAAAAATAAAAATATGACCTTTCAAAAATAAAAATATGGCCTTTCAAAAATAAAAATGGGACAATTAACTAAACTGAGGTTAGATCAACTTATGAAAAAACCATATATAATTTAAACAATATGCGCGAGCTTAAAATCTCTCCAACGTATCCTAATCCTATAGAAATGCAATTGACATGTTTTTACTGGTTTACACACAATACAGAAACCACAATACAGACACACAAAGAACCTAGACACAAACTTCTCTCCTACACAGCGAAACAGCTTCTCATATAAATAACCTGCTTTTAAAACAATTTTTTTTTTTATGCTCCGGAGCTTTTCAGTTAATTTTTCGTATCTTTTGCACATTCCTTTTGGAGAAAAAGGGGTTTTGGCGCTGTGTGTGCTGTTGTTATTCTGATTCTCTTTCTAGTTGCCATTAGAACAGAAGGAAAAAGAATATTTCCTGGTTTAAAAGACCCATTCGTGTTGCCAGTACGAACAAACCTTTTAAATCAGATTATTTTTCTTCTACTCTCTCTCTTAGGGCTGCTCTGCAATTACTGGCAACATGTCCTACCTTTTTACACTTATAACACTCTCTGTCCTGGCAATGCTACAAATTAATGCAGCGGGACCCTTCTGTCCCTCAACAGAATTCTTTTGACCCATATTAACATAAGGTATGTTTCCCTGTGGGATTTAAAAACACACGAGACGGCGCTCCCTGAGTTTATCAATCCCACAGAAAAAGACCCCTCTTTCATTTAAACATCTACGCAATTAGTTGATAATAGTACAAACAAAACAGTGCCATTCACTGGCCAACAAAATATATTTATTTTGTCTCTTTTCGTTCTCTGTATTCATTCTTTATTATTTTCGTCTGCAGACACACAATCCTTTGAGAATTTTTGGTTTCCCATTATTCCCTGTTACAGAAATCAAATTTAATTGACCTGTACAATACTTCTTCGGTTACAGAAATCAAATTTAATTGACCTGTACAATACTTCGGCTACAGCAATCAACTGTTAATTGACCTGTACAATTTAGCGTTACAATAATCAGCGCAAGCTGATTACGCACAACTCTTTTGGCATGTTATTGTTCTGAATAGTGTAAATATGCAAATAAGGACCTGTCACGAGACTGTTCCCCGATCACATTTTCTCATTATAACTATACCAAAGAAAAACTTGAATCACTTCAGCGGGTCCAACCCAGTCCTGATAAACCTTATACTTTTATAACATGGATACAGATAAGACTTTATAACCAGATATCCTTGAACTCACTTGGTATGTAAATGCTAAAACAGAGCAAATGTACAATCAGGGACCCGTCCTGCTCAAACAACAAAAATATTTATCATAACCCAGGACGGTCTGAAAACAATCCCTTTACGTATACAAACACTCACTTTCATCACCAAAACACCAAAACTTTTAACGGGACTCTTACCTTAGCCCCTACAACTCTTAACAACTCTTAAACTTTAAAATGAATACAGGAACAGAGAATAATAAATTCACGTGAAACTGCTAGGGATTCTTACTCGTCACATCAGATAAGACACCGTTCAAAAATCAGCTCCATTCACCACTCAAAAACAATTAAAACAGGCTGTTTGTCTAAAAAATGCAGGTAGCCTTACCTTGATTCATATGTGAGCTCGGGTTTGTAGATGGAGGAGTGATTCATCCGGGTGCTCGATTCCGATGACATTGAGTCCCTATTTCGGATTGCGCCATCTGAGAAAAGCGTAAATAAGAAACACAGTCTGAGGTTATTTTGAAAACAAAATAACATGTGAATTTATTCAAGTCAAGTGCACAACGGAGACAGCTTCAAAACAAAAGCTCTCTAACAATAACACGGTATGCCATATATTTATACCCTAAAACCTAAAGCTCCACCCCTTTATGTGGGGGCTTGCACGTCACTAAATATTACCTAATTTTGTAATACATAACAATACTAAAGCTGATGTCATTTTGTAATACATACTGCTGCGACACACTTTATTCGAGCAAATGCCCAGTTTGTACCTGGCAGATACCTGGAATCCGCCGCTGCTCACCTCTTGCATGCTGCATTGCGTTTGCCTTCCCAGCCACGGTTCATGCCTGGCTGACAGGCGGCTGATGTGTTAAATGATAATGATCAGGATTTACTAGGCTGCAATGCTTCGCGTGTCCACCAGATGGCATAAACTCCTGACTTGTAAAGCGCCGAATCAGTAATGTGTGGGCTTGCAGTTGTTTCGTTTTAAAAAAGATACTGTACCACAGTGTGCCATTGTACAGTACAGTAACTTGGCCATGGCCTTGAGACTGAAGGAAGAGTTGCAAAAATGTATCAATTTAGGCTTTACATATTAAATAAAGACAAAGACCAGTTTCAGTTACACTATTCTCCAGAGACCCACCAAGAGTGTTCAAGTGCAGCCCGTGTTCCAAAAACCTGACAGAAGTTATGCTTATTTGATATGGGCCGCTATTAATGCAACAGAGGATAAGATGGCAACAGTTGTTCAAATTTATCAGTATTTTATCGAAAACTATGACTTTTACAAATTTTCGCCAACTCCTCATTTGTGGAAGCGTGCAATAAGGAAAAGGTTATGTAGTGACCCCTGTTTTCACCGTATTGAGCCCCAATTTGTTGGAGGGTATTGGTGTGTGTCACAGGGTTTTTCCCGTATCTATGATCATGGAGGCGGCAAAAGGCGAAGGGTCGTGTTAAAACCAACTAAGAAGCGACAGTCCCTGCCAAGCAATGCACCAGCACCAGCACCAGCACCGGCTTCCAATGACGGTCCCACTGTCAGTGACAACCCTGAGACAGAGTCGGATTTCGCGGCCAGTTGATGAAGCTTGCATGTACCTAAGCGATTTCCCGCCTCACCTGCTGACTACAGCTGGGCTAGTCCCGCTGCAAACTATCGACGTGGGTGATGAAGAAAGCTGTACTGGCAGTGGACCGGCGCCGGCGCAAGCTGAATGGGAAATAGTATGGTGAGTACTGTATTGTTGCCGTATTATTTTGGTGGGGCTGGCTGGGTACTTCTTTAGGGGGCTGACCATTACTGTACATTAAAACTTTTCATTTTGTTTTTCCTCAGAAAAGAAAACGGCTAATGGGGGGATTTCGATGGATAATATTGTGCTGTATGCTGATGTTTTCCGGCCGAACAGTATACTGTGTAATAAACCCGAATAAATAAAACTATGCATTTATTCTACATGTTCAGTATACCGTACTGTATATGCACATACTGGGGGCCAGATGTGTTTGCAGCAGAGAGAGATCCGCTGCTCTCTCAGCGCAAACATCGGCACATTAAAAATTATTTTAAATACATTTTTATTTATATTGTAGATGTGCAGGGAGTCTCGGGAGCTGAACCGCACTGGTTTCAGGTCGGTGGACCCCCTGCTCCCCGAGATACAGGCCCCTTTAGGGCGTGCCGGTATCCCTCTGTGTTTCAAGGGCCCGATCACGTGACCGCGACCTGTAAACCAAGCAGAGCAGAGGGATACCGGCACCCCCTAAAGGGGCCTGTATCTCGGGGAGCAGAGGGTCCCCAGACCTAAAACCAGTGCGGTTCAGCTCCGGAGACACTCTGCACATCTACACTATAAATAAAACACATACAGTATATACAGTAAATAAACACTCGTTCTTTACCTTAACGGCTATGCGCTATGGTAAAGAAGCAGCATTTCTGTATTTTTAATAATATTGTACAGTGAGCAGGGGGTTCCCTGAGCCAGAAATCTAAACTCAGGGGACCCCATGCTCCTGCTCAATATTATTAAAAATACAGAAATGCTGCTTCATTACCATAGCGGATAGCCGCTAAGGCAATGAAGGGGTTAACCCACCGTGCCCGCTTTATTGTGGGTGGCGGGGATGGGTGTGGGGGGTATTTGGCCCTTGGTGTGAGTTTAGGACTTGCGGGGGGGGGTTGCGGGCGCACTTAACCCCTTCACGACCGTAGCAGTTAATACCGTTACGATCATGAAGGGGTTAAACCCTCCCGCTACCCACCCGCAAGCCCTAAACAAACCACTGTTGGGGCTAATACCCCGTTCACCCACCCCCGCTATCCACAATAAAAAAAAACTTACACACAGCAGCCGCCAAAAAATAAATAAATAAATCTAAATAAATAAATAAATAAATGACAATAAATACATTTGAAATACATTTTTATTGATAGTGTAGATGTGCAGGGGGTCTCGGGAGCTGAACCGCACTGGTTTCAGGTCGGTGGACCCCCTGCTCCCCGAGATACAGGCCCCTTTAGGGGGTGCCGGTATCCCTCTGCGTTTAAGGGCCCGATCACGTGATCGCGGCCTGTTAAACCAAGTAGAGGGATACCAGCACCCCCAAAAGGGGCCTGTATCTCGGGGGGCAGGGGGTCCCCAGACCTGAAACCAGTGCGGTTCTGCTCTGGAGACCCTCTGCACATCTACACTATCAATAAAAATGTATTTTAAGTGTATTTATTTATATTCATTTATTTATTTATTTATTTAGATGTATTTATTAATAGTGCTGCTGCTGCTGTGTGTGAATTTTTTTTATTGTGGGTAGTGGGGGTGGGTGGGGGGGGGCTAATACCCCCTTTACCCCATCCCCGCTACCCACAATAAAAAAAATTCACGCACAGCAGCCCCACAATTAATAAATACATCTAAATAAATAAATAAATACATGAAGATAAATAAATATATACTCTTACTGTAAGTACCAACCAGAAAACACAATTTAAAACCAAAACTAACCCTTACAATACCAAGGATTACATCTACAGTGTATCTAATTGTAAAAAACATTATACATTATACACACATTGAAGCATTGCAATAAACAACAAACAAGCCCCCTCCCCTATTCTCTTTGAAACCACACTACCTTCACTGTAATCTATGTAAAAACCCCTCCCTTATTCTCTTTGAAACCTCCCTACCTTCACTGTAATCTATGTAAAAACCCCTCCACTATTCTCTTTGAAACCTCCCTACCTTCACTGTAATCTATGTAAAAACCCCTCTCCTATTCTCTTTGAAACCTCCCTACCTTCACTGTAATCTATGTAAAAACCGCTCCCCTATTCTCTTTGAAACCTCCCTACCTTCACTGTAATCTATGTAAACCCCCTCCCCTATTCTCTTTGAAACCTCTCTACCTTCACTGTAATCTATGTAAAACCCCCTCCCCTATTTTCTTTGAAACCTCCCTACCTTCACTGTAATCTATGTAAAAAACCCTCCCCTATTCTCTTTGAAACCTCCCTACCTTCACTGTAATCTATGTAAAACCCCCTCCTCTATTCTCTTTGAAACCTCCCTACGGTACCTTCACTGTAATCTATGTAAAACCCCCTCCCCTATTCTCTTTGAAACCTCCCTACCTTCACTGTAATCTATGTAAAAAACCCTCCCTATTCTCTTTGAAACCTCCCTACCTTCACTGCAGTCTATGTAAAAAAAACCCTCCTCCTGTTGTGTGTTAAATCTCCCTGGCCTGTGTTTCTGAGTGCCCGCTTTATTGTGTGTAGCGGGGGTGGGTGACGGGGTTTATAAATGTGAGTTTATAAATAAAATAAAGAATATTATTTCTAGGGGCCCTAGAACAGAAGTTCCCACGCCAATTTCGCGCTCATTGCTCTTTTTTTACAATGTTGCTGGTCTTGCGGCTTTGCAGTCTGCAAGCAAAAAGCAGTTTGTAGTACTGAGTGCGAGATAAATTATTTATCAGTGTTGATCAAAGAGAGTTGATCAGAAGGATTCCCCTTATATACAGCACTCTATTGTCATTCATACAGTACAGTATAGTAAAGGGTAGACAACAAATGGTCTTGCAGTATATTACTACAAATCTGTCAGGTTGACCAGAATCACTGCGGATATCGGAAAATAATACAATTTTATTAATTCTACAGTACATACAGTAGATACTTAAAAACACATATACTGTACATTGTTACAAATCCCTTTTGTGGCTGTGTTTTTAAGTATCTATGTAGAATTAATAAAATTGTATTATTTTCCGATATCCGCAGTGATTCTGGTCAACCTGACAGATTTGTAGTAATATACTGCAAGACCATTTGTTGTCTACCCTTTACTATACTGTATGAATGACAATAGAGTGCTGTATACTTTATAAGGGGAATCCTTCTGATCAACTCTCTTTGATCAACAATGATAAATATCATATTTATACCCCTTTAGCACCTGTCGTTCCATCCTATGCACCCATTTTCAATGGTGATTGCGGTCGTATTCACGTACTTTATGTGAGATAAATTAACCAGTTCTTTTATTGCTGAAGTCGCCACAAAAAACTTTTATTTACAAATACAGTACAATACAATGGTGAAACATTTCAAGTTAACAGCAATTCAAAACCTCAACACACAATAATACATACTGTACAGTACTGTATGATTATTTATTTATAATACAGTATACAGCTCTGTACTGTATATGCAGTATACAGTATACTGTACTGTATTTGGGTCTTGTCTTTGGGGGTTTATTCATGCAATTATTAGGGTGACCTGCCTTTGGAAATACTGAGACAGTACAGTCCCAGCTATTTCAGCCACCCCACCCCCTCCCTTAGAGTTTTTAATCCCTCCCTGGCCAAGCGTCAATCGTCTGGCTAATCCAATCCAAGCCATTGTCTTGTTAATCTGCCCCTGGGCTGGCTACGGTAACAAGATTCAGCAGGAGGCCAGCCAGCGTCTGATCCCACCATCCCCCTCCCTTAGAGGGAGGCCTGCCTGCTTTGGAAAAATCCCCTCTCGAATTGGAAATGTAAATTTGATGTGCATCCGTTTGCTTACAGTAACTGTTCTGTTCAGAACAGCCACTGCTTCTAAATTACTGAAAATATACAGGATAAATATACAGTAATGTGAAATAATCTGTTCTGTGGGTCTGAGAGGGTTGAAAGTCACCAGGTCCTCATACAGTACAGTACATTCTCGAATACCTTTAGAATAAAAATACAGTATATATAAATATACAGTATAAATATTGCACAGTATAATGTTAAATAACCCATCCTGTTCTTTTTCCCTTCATAACAGTATCCTCATTGTGTCTGCGGTACAGTAGTTCATTGAGAGAGGAGAGGTTTTGTGTACATCATTACTGCTGTTTATATACTGTACATTTGACTGCACAAGCAGATTTGACGGGACACAACGCCCCCCCTCCCCCTTGGGCACCCTTTTTCCTGGAACGACAAGAAAACAAAAACTTTGTTCAGTTAATGTACTGTACTGTATGTGCGTACTGTATTATGGTAGAACTACTGTACAGTAGGTGGCTGGTGCAGCTTTCTCTGGAAAGAAAAAAATGGAGCAGTTAGTAGGCAGTTACTGTAGTACTGTCAAACTAGTCTACTGTACTGTATACTGGAACTACTGTATACTCTGACTATTGGGAAAGAAAAAATCTGTGCCATACTTACCTGTATCATACTGTACTTACTGTACAATACTACAGCACTGTACTACTTTCCTGATGCTTGCCCATTGCGCGCGATGACAATGGGCAACACAGTGGCAATATGGTCTATATATTTATTGCAGCGTTCCACGGTGAGTTCATTGTTCCAAAAACTCATTATGGCTTTATACAACTCGTCCTTCTTGGAGGGTTTCGCCACTTTACGGATGTGGTCCTTCAGCTGATGCCAGACCATTTCGATCGGATTGAAGTCTGGCGATCTGTGATTGGAAAGAAAGGACAATTAGTTTAAGAGATACAGTACACAGTAAAAACAGTGGGGAACAAAAATGGGACACGGTCTACTGCACTTACTCCGCTGGCGTCTTTACCCAGTTGATGCCGCGCTCAAGGATATGCACCGTCGACGCGGTGTGCTTGGGATCGTTGTCCTGGTAGAAGCGATGCCCATTGGGAAAGTCACGTCTGATGTATCGCACAATGTTGTCTTGGAAGAAATCTTTATTCATGATTCCTATAGCAAGAAAAGAAAAGTGCTCAATAGTACAGTACAGTGCAAACGGTAAGGCAACACTAGTCAAGTACAGTGCATTAGGCGGCATTATATTTGAGAAATTGTACCTTCAAAGACGACAATGCATCCCGGTCCACGCCTAGAGAGGGCACCCCACACATGCAGCTTCACAGGGTGTTTTGGCCGTGGCTTCAAAGTTATGCGGCCTTTTTTGTGGAACGCAAATCTTGCAAATCTCTCCAGCGACACAGTAGACTCATCAGTGAAGATGCAATCCTGGAAAGTCTCACCGCTGTCGATCCATGCTTGGGCCTGTAGCACTCTTTTGATTTTGTTTGCGTCCCGTATCATGGGGTACGCTCTGTAATGACAATGAATAAAAATTTTTAGCGTCACAGCGCAGTACAGTTTGCAAAACAACACTTTTACTTTACAATACCTCCTGTACTGTCCAGTACTAACCTCACACGTCCATATTTCCATCCAATTCTGCGTCTCATCTTCTTTATGCTGCTCTCGGATACAGTCAGATTGTGCTTTTCCTGCAGAGTGTTTTTAACCCTTAATGCGCTCCTCTCATCATTCTCCTCACTTATTCTGTCCACCAGAAGAGTAGTCTCCCTACAATGCAAAGAAATTATATTGTTTTATTAATATGTAGCAATATAAAATGTATACTGTATACTGTACATGTAATGTTGTAATATACAATAAATATAAATATACAAAAAATGTATACTGCTGTACAATAAATATAAATAGACAAAATATACAGTATACAGTACTGTTGTAATATAAATATACTATATAAATATACTGTTGTTATATCATAATAAATACACATCATATACTGTATATTCCGTTGTAAGATGAATTGCAATATACCAAAAGTGTATACAGTACTGCTGCACAAAAAATATAAATTGACCACACATACACTATATACTGTTGTAATATAATAAATACTGTATACTATATAAATACGGTATACTGTTGTTATATCATAATAAATACACATCATATACTGTATATTCCGTTGTAAGATGAATTGCAATATACAAAAAGTGTATACAGTACTGCTGCACAAAAAATATAAATTGACCACACATACACTATATACTGTTGTAATATAATAAATATACTATATAAATACGGTATACTGTTGTTATATCATAATAAATACACATCATATACTGTATATTCCATTGTAAGATGAATTGCAATATACCAAAAGTGTATACTGCTGCACAAACAATATAAATTGACCACACATACACTATATACTGTTGTAATATAATAAATATACTATATAAATACGGCATACTGTTGTTATATCATAATAAATACACATCATATACTGTATATTCCGTTGTAAGATGAATTGCAATATACCAAAAGTGTATACTGCTGCACAAAAAATATAAATTGACCACACATACAGTACACTATATACTGTTGTAATATAATAAATATACTATATAAATACGGTATACTGTTGTTATATCATAATAAATACACATCATATACTGTATATTCCGTTGTAAGATGAATTGCAATATACCAAAAATGTATACTGCTGCACAAAAAATATAAATTGACCACACATACAGTACACTACAGTATATACTGTTGTAATATAAATATACTATATAAATACGGTATACTGTAGATGTACACTACAGTTTTCTATATTTTTTTTGGTTAAGTTTTATAAATATACTTACACATTTGTTACCCTTGGTGCCTTTTTGCGGTCTCTGTTTTTTCCGTGTGCATGATAGCACACGGTGTTTGATGGCACAACGAGGCCAGAAGCAGTTAACCAGCGCTGGATATCTGCAATTCGTTTTCCGCTCGTGTACATCTCCTTCATTCTCATGCTGAGATCCTTTGAAATCTTCTTAACAGGCATTGCTGCGAGTAGAAAGAAATACAAACACAAGAATGTGTATTCAATGTTTAGTCGATGTGTATTCAATGTGCAGTGAATCCACAAAGTGGATGGTGTATTTATATGTCAATGACTCACATTACAGACCACCCACTTTCAACACCTGTACCTGGCCGCCATGCATAAAAGGTTGTACACGTTGCATAGCCCACCACTTGCTGATCTTTATCTGAGCCATTGTCCAGATACTGCATTGTGCCTCCCGCTTACATGGAGCATCCCCGGTTCTATGGACGCAAGAACCATCTCAACTCTGCTGTGCCTGCCACACTGAAAAAGAGAAAGGCAGTTACCGTTTCCAAGCCAAAGGCAAAGCGACAGGCTAAGGCCAATAAAGAAAACCTTCTGCTGACCCCAAAGGCTAAGGGTTTTAAAACAAGTCAGCCTTATTATGTGAAGAAGAAATACGGTACTGTGCTCGGTATGCAAGACGAATGGCAGCCAACACACCGAATCCGCAGACCACTTGCTCCCATAAGCTTCGACGACTCTGCTGTAGCTGTCCCGGAAATCTTCAGCCCGGCTTCTCCACCCCCATCTTCTCCGGTTCCATCTGAAGATGCTGCTGCCTCTGAAATCCACGGGTCACTGTCTCCTTTGCTCTTGGATGACTCTGCTTCTCGCCTGGAAATCCAGCGGTCACCTTCTCCATCCCTCTTCGACGACGCTGCAGCTTCTCCTGTACCGGGCATCCCCAGGTCACCTCGTCCACTCTCTATCGATGCCGCTTCTCTCCAGGGTACCCCCATCTCATCCTCCGTTGCACCAATATCCCCAGATCTCCAGATGCCATGCACAAGCAGCTCGTTAGACCGGATCCTTAATGGGCTAACTGTGGATCTCCCTTCGGGAATTCTATTGTGATGGCAAAGCTAGATCTGCTTCTGGAGTCGGTGCTACATGTGGAGCAATGGATGCTACATATGGAGCAACGGATGGATCAATGGATGGACAAGATAGAGGCTGACATAGCGGGCATACATTATTTGCTCGGTGTTAATGCCCCTGTTTCCCCGACGCTGGAGCAGGGGGGTGACATGGATGTGATGCATGGTACCTTCGGCCCCCGTCCATCACCAAGCACACCCCCTCCACCAGAAGATGCAGTGTACTATGCTATTGAGGAGGACATGACAACCCTGTCAAGACCACGCCAGGAGACAACCCGGCGACCACTACCGGAGGAAAGCTTCCTCCCAGACACCCTACCATTGCCCGTCGCCTCAAGTACACCCGCTCCCAAAAGACCTCCTACACCCGCTCGCATAGAAACAGTGCCCGACATCTCCCTGTGCGATCTGACACCGGCGCTGAGGGAGAAGTATAGGGTGAGGAGTGCTGGTATACCACACAAGTATGCCTTGATCATATTTAAACACCATGTTCCCTACACATTGTACTGCGCGTGGGTGTTCAAAGTAAATTACGATGGGAATCGCCATAAAAAGGCCCTTCCTGCTAATTTAAGGAGAAACATTGTGGAAGAAATGCGGCGCTATTATCCTGTTACAGATCCTGTAATGAGAACCGTTAGAGACTGCATTAATGGCGTTTTGCGCCATGCAAGGCATCGGCCATGGATGGAAAATGGGGAGGACGTTCAGTGAGACCATACTGTAATATTGTGCTGTACTGTACAGTACATGTTTTGCCCTACAGTACCTGCTGTACTTAAACAAAAGATAGTGTATGTTGTTGTGTGTTGCACGGTTTTTGTACTGTATTTGTAAATAAAAGTTTTTGGTGGCGACTTCAGCAATAAAAGAACTGGTTAATTTATCTCACACTCAGTACTACTGTACAAACTGCTTTTTGCTGCCAGACTGCAAACCCGCAAGACCAGCAACATTGTAACAAAAGAGCAATGAGCGTGAAATTGGCGTGGGAACTTCTGTTCTAAGGCCCCTAGAAATAATATTCTTTATTTTATTTATAAACTCACATTTATATACCCCGTCACCCACCCCCGCTACACACAATAAAATATAATCACACACAGCATCCCCGCAATAAATAAATAAATAAATAAATACAAATAAATACATTTGAAATACATTTTGTAGATTTATAAATATATTTTATTTATATTGTAGATGTGCAGGGGGTCTCCGGAGCTGAACCACACTGGTTTTAGGTCTGGGGACCCCCTGCTCCCCGAGATACAGGCCCCTTTAGGGGGTGCCGGTATCCCTCTGCTCTGCTTGGTTTACAGGTCGCGGTCACGTGATCGGGCCCTTTAAACGCAGAGGGATACCGGCACCCCCTAAAGGGGCCTGTATCTCGGGGAGCAGGGGGTCCACCGACCTGAAACCAGTGCGGTTCAGCTCCCGAGACCCCCTGCACATCTAGAATATAAATAAAATGTATTTATAATAATTTTTAATGTGCCGATGTTTGCGCTGAGAGAGCAGCGGATCTCTCTCTGCTGCAAACACATCTCGCCCCCAGTATGTGCATATACAGTACTGTATGTGTACAGTACTGTATGTTAGGGGTTATAGGGGCTGTTGTTATACAGTATATATATATATATATACAGTATATATACTGCATTACAATTCACTATAGGGGACGGCTTCAAGAGAACAGCTCGCAAGCGCCCTCATGTGTTTTTACACGGCATTGCAGTATTGTAGCTAGCCGGAATAAAATGCTTCAATCCCTGCCGGGAAAATAATGCAATTCACTCGGGCAGAAAACAGTCACAAACCTCAATACACCCGAGTATACCCGAATTCGCGGTACTAGCCGAGCTCAAATAAAGTGTGTCGCCAGTGTAACAATACTGGATAACTGTCTGTCAGCTAAAAATCATTATGGGGTTAAATGTGATGTCAGTTCTGCCACTTGGCACACTGTGTGAGAAACAGTTTATCTTAGACTACTAACGAGGCTTTCTCATAATATCTAGCCTTTTTACACTTTTAATTTGAAGCTGATTGGATGAGGAAGGGTCAATAAATTCAACTAGGAGCGAAAATATTCCCTTCTCTGCTTCACACATTTGTTTATACAGAAATGAATCACAGAAATTAAGACTCACAGAGACAAGACAAGATGGCTGATTGAAATATTCACACAAAATGGCTTCATCCTAAATGCTGTTATGTTGTTATGCCAGACCCCCTAATGTCTCAACTTCATCAATCAAAAAAGAGTTTTAGATAAAAGTCTTACTTTTTCCCGTTCATGTGGCCCTAACTCCTTCCAGTTATTCAAAGATTTACAGAAATTCATGCGCAATGTCACATTAAAACGACATTTTAAAAAACTTGAATTAGATTCAAGAAACACGGTTCCTAAAACTAATGAACCTAATATTCCTGATACTGCTGTACCAAGTGGTAACGACACTGTCTCCTGTGGACACACTTGCTTTAAAGGTCCATCAAAATTCTACCCTGCTCATTCCAAAGGACAACATGTTGAAACTTTTTTCAATATGGTAAATAATGAGTTTAGTATCCTGTCAAAAAATGTTAAGCCTAAAGATATAGAACACAATCTACAGTAACAAAAAAAAGAGATCTTGGCATTGAATTTTCTTAAGGAGAATAAATATGTAATAATAAGACAGGCTGATAAGGGAGGAGGTGTGGTTCTCCAGGATCGTAAAGATTATGAGGCAGAGGCACACCTACTCCTGGGTGACTCCCTTTTCTATACCAAATTGACTAAAGATCCTACTAAACTCTTTTTAGCTGAATTAAAGTACCTCTTAGATCAGGCTCTAACCAAATTGGTGATCACAAAAGATGAATTCAACATTCTGTATTCCAAATATCCCAAAATACCTATATTTTACCATCTTCTAAAAACACATGTCTGCAGTAATCCACCTGGAAGACCAATTGTGTAACAATACGTAGACTTCTTCCTGCAGTCTTGTGTGGGAGTTTTACCCTCTTACTTGCGAGATTCTACATCAGTCCTGAATTTATTTCAGGACTTTGAATGGAAAAGCTTGTATAGATGGGTGACATGTGAAGACTATTGAATCACTCACTCATCTCTTCTCTTTCCTCAGGTAAAAACATATTCCAATTGTCTGTCTATCCTGATATCCTCCCATGCTGTGTATTTAGTTCTATTTAGGTAAAAACATATTCCAATTGTCTGTCTATCCTGATATCCTCCCATGCTGTGTATTTAGTTCTATTTAGGTAAAAACATATTCCAATTGTCTGTCTATCCTGATATCCTCCCATGCTGTGTATTTAGTTCTATTTAGGTAAAAAATATTCCAATTGTCTGTCTATCCTGATATCCTCCCATGCTGTGTATTTAGTTCTATTTAGGTAAAAACATATTCTAATTGTCTGTCTGTAAATCATCCCCCTACTGTCTTAATTTAATTCAGCTTTCACACTTGTGCAAGGCAATGCAACACCCACCTTAGAAAAACCATTTGCTTTAACTACCCTCACATGTGCTAATTAAGTTTGTTGTGCAAACCAGGTGACTTTCTAAAAGTATATAAGTAAACTCCTAACAGCCATTGCTGCTAGCAGCCATGCTTTTAAGCAGATATGCTTTTAAGTATATATGTTTCAAGTATTTATGAAGTTTAAAAAGGAAGTTATATATATGTTTCAAGTATTTATGAAGTTTAAAAAGGAAGTTATATATATGTTTCAAGTATTTATGAAGTTTAAAAAGGAAGTTCAAAAAGAAGTGGAAAAGTGGACATCACCTACTGCTTCTGATTCCTGCTTTTGATCTACGTTGGAAAAGAGGATATCATCTATCTAAGACTGCACATCTCAACACTTAACTATTGCTGTGATGCCGCCTTTATTTTTTATATTTGCTGCAACCGCACTTATTTTCAAATTATGCACTTCCTTCCACCAGTCTCCTTATGTCTCTAACTCTATTCATATATCTCCATCTCTCCTTTCTTCCCCACTTCTCAGTTCACATGAACTCCTTTCTTACCTGTGTCCTCTGTCACCACACAGCTATACCTCCTGCACTAAAACACACCCCTACAAATCATCCTCACACATCCTCTTTCTATCCATGCTTCTCCTCCTTGCTTCTGGGGATATCTCTCCCAATCCTGGTCCCTGCCTTATTTCTACTTGCTCTCGTCCTCGCCTCCCACATACAACTTCTACTCCTTCTGGTGTTAACCCCTCCAACCTCATACCCATCCCCTGCCACCCTCCCTCCTCTCTCCCTTTCTCCTGTGCCCTTTGGAATGCTCGCTCCCTCTCTAACAAGTTCCTCTCTGTGCATGACTTCTTTCTCTCTCACTCCCTGCTTCTCTTTGCTATAACTGAGACCTGGCTCACTCAGTCTGACTCTGCTCTGGAAGCTGCCCTCTCTTATGGTGGCCTTTCCTTCTCCCACACTCCGCGCCTTGATGGCAGGGGTGGAGGTGTGGGGCTCCTGCTCTCCTCTCTCTGCCGTTACCGAACTATTCCTATTCCCCCCTCTCTTGCCTTTCCCTCCTTTGAGGTTCACACTGTCCAGATCTTCTCTCCTCTCCCTGTTCATGTGGCGGTCATGTATCGCCCACCTACCTCTACTCATCCCCCTTCTGCCTTTCTCTCTCACTTTGAATCCTGGCTCTCTTTCTTCCTCTCCTCAGACTCCCCTGTTCTTCTCCTTGGGGACTTCAATTGCCACATTGATGACCCCTCTTTCCCTTGGGCTTCCCGCTTTCTTTCTCTAACCTCTTCTTTTGGCTTTCAACAGTGGACTGGAGCCAGCACCCACAAGGATGGCCACTACTTAGACCTGGTTTTCACTAAAAATTTCTCTCTCTCTGATTTCTCCATTTCCCCTTTTCCTCTCTCTGACCATCACCTCATCTCATTCTCTCTATCTCGCTTCTCAACTTCTCCACCTCCATCTACACCCCGGTTCTGCAGAAACCTGCGCTCTATTCACTTACCTGACTTTGAGTCCACGTTACACTCCTCCCTCTCCTCTCTCAGATCTGCTACAGACCCTGACAAACTGGTCAGGAACTACAACTCTGCCTTGTCCTCCTCTCTTGATCTACATGCCCCGCTTTCTCTCTGCCGCACTCGCCCTTTTAACCCTAGACCCTGGTTAAATTCCCACACGCGCATGCTGCGTTCCTCCACTCGTTCCTCTGAACGCCTCTGGAGGAAATCTCATACTCTCGCAGACTTCCTTCACTACAAATTTATGCTATCCTGTTTCAACTCTGCCCTCTCGCAAGCTAAACAAGCCTACTTTTCTTCACTAATCAACATGCACAAGTCTAACCCACGCCGACTGTTCTCTGTCTTTGATACTCTACTCAAACCACCCTCCGCTGCCTCTCCTTCCTCCATCTCCGCTCAGGACTTTGCTGACTATTTTAAGGAAAAGGTGGAATCCATACGTCAGAACATCCCCTCTGTTTCTTCCTCCCATCCTACACCTCTTCCTAACTCTCCTCCTGCCTTCCTTGACTCTTTTTCCACTGTCTCAGAGGAGGATGTGTCGCTGTTGATCGCCTCTTCTCCCTTTACCACTTGCCCTCTTGACCCCATTCCCTCCCATCTCCTAAAACCTCTTGCTCCTACTATATTCCCTACGCTCACGCACATTTTTAACTCCTCCCTCTGCTCTGGAACCTTTCCATCCTCCTTCAAACATGCAACAGTCATACCATTACTCAAAAACAGCAAGCTTGACCCTACCTGTCTTTCTAACTATCGGCCTGTCTCCCTCCTGCCTTTTGCCTCTAAACTCCTTGAACGTCTTGTATTCGCTCGCTTGCTCCATTTTCTCAACACCTATTCTCTCCTAGACCCTCTACAATCTGGCTTCCGTACTGCTCACTCCACGGAAACAGCCCTCACTAAAATAACTGACGACCTCCATGCTGCCAAAGACAGAGGTCATTACACTCTGCTCATATTACTCGACCTCTCTGCAGCATTTGACACCGTGGACCACCCTCTTCTCCTTCACATTCTCCATACTCTTGGCATTCGGAACAAAGCTCTATCCTGGATCTCATCCTACCTCTCCCATCGTACTTTCAGTGTCTCTTCTGCTAATACCTCCTCCTCCTCTATTGATCTCTCTGTGGGGGTACCCCAGGGCTCTGTCCTGGGACCTCTTCTCTTTTCTCTGTATACACTCTCTCTAGGTGACCTAATAACATCTTTTGGGTTTAATTATCACCTCTATGCTGACGACACACAAATATATTTCTCAACACCCGACCTTACACCTACTGTACAAACCAAAGTTTCTGAATGTCTCTCTGCTATATCATCCTGGATGGCCCTCCGCCGCCTTAAACTCAACATGGCTAAAACAGAGCTCCTCATACTTCCTCCCAAACCTAGCCCTACTACCTCCTTCCACATTACTGTTGGAACTACGATCATTCACCCAGTAGCCCAAGCACGCTGCCTTGGGGTCACACTCGACTCCTCTCTCACATTTGCCCCTCACATTCAAAACATTTCTAAAACCTGTCGCTTTTTCCTCCGCAATATAACAAAGATACGCCCTTTCCTCTGTTGCTCGACTGCTAAAACTCTGACTCAGGCCCTCATTCTCTCCCGTCTTGATTACTGTAACCTCCTGCTGTCCGGCCTTCCTGCCTCTCACCTGTCTCCCCTACAATCTATCCTTAACGCTGCTGCCAGAATCACTCTACTCTTTCCTAGATCTGTCTCAGCATCTCCCCTCATGAAATCCCTCTCCTGGCTTCGGATCAAATCCCGCATCTCACACTCCATTTTTCTCCTCACTTTTAAAGCTTTACACTCTTCTGCCCCTCCTTACATCTCAGCCCTAATTTCTCGTTATGCACCATCCAGACTCTTGCGTTCTTCTCAAGGATGTCTTCTTTCTACCCCCTTTGTATCTAAAGCCCTCTCCCGCCTTAAACCTTTTTCATTGACTGCCCCTCACCTCTGGAATGCCCTTCCCCTCAGTACCCGACTAGCACCCTCTCTATCCACCTTTAAGACCCACCTTAAGACACACTTGCTTAAAGAAGCATATGAATAGGACTGTGGCTATTCTGAACACATGGCACATAAAGCTTGGCCCCCTGCAGATGCACTTACCAGAACTCCCTCCTACAGTACTATCACTGTACGTTCTCCCTACCTACCAATTAGACTGTAAGCTCCTCGGTGCAGGGACTCCTCTTCCTTAATGTCTAAAGCACTTATTCCCATGATCTGTTATTTATATTATCTGTTATTTATTGGATTACCACATGTATTACTGCTGTGAAGCGCTATGTACATTAATGGCGCTATATAAATAAAGACATACAATACAATACAATGTGATGTCCAATCTCTCTATACGAGCATTCCACATAAAGAGGGATTGGAAGCTGTTGAATTCTTTTTATCAAAAGATCCTGAACTACACCAATTAAATAAGGATTTAATTTTGCAATCTATCCATTTCATCCTAAAACATAATTATTTTCTGTTCTTGGTTGAATTCTTCCTACAGGTTTGCGGAACTGCGATGGGCACACGTTTTGCCCCCAGTTTCGCAAACCTGTATATGGGAGAATGGGAATTCCAACATATTTGGAACAACAATCCCTTCAGTGAGAACATTATTGTATACCGCCACTACATAGATGACATATTGTGCATGTAGCAAGGTGATTTGGACTCTGTTAAATTGTTTGTACGGTATCTGAATACCAACAATAAAAATCTTACCTTCACTTTTGTTGAAAACCCTTTGTAAATTAATTTTTTAGACCTTAAGCTGAGCTCAACTGAGGAGGGAGAAGTAACCACCCAGACCTATTTCAAGGAGGTTGATACCAATAATTTTTTGTTGGCATCGAGCAACCACAAAAAAACCTGGTTAAACAATATTCCTGGTGGACAGCAGATTAGACTAAAAAAGAATTGTAGTAGACAGGAAGATTTTGAGAGGCAAGCTCAGGATCGTCTTCAAAAATTCAGAGATAGGGATTATCCCCATGATAAAGTGGAAAGAGAACTTGATAGAATTAGAAACATCTATAGGAAAGAGATGCTGGTACCTAAAACAAAAAAAGTTACAGTCTCTCAAAATGACGATAAAATTGACATTGCATTTGTGACGAACTTTAATTCCATGACCAATGCAATGAAAAATATTATTAATTAACATAGGGGAATTCTGTGTAGTGATCCAATTTTGGGAACTTACATCGCACAGAACCCCAAATTTATCTATCGTAAGTCTAGAAATTTGAAAGACATTCTGGCTCCAAGTGACATTGGGAATGCTAAAACTCCACAGATAATATTTGGCTGCAGAAAAAACCTGTAGGGAATCAAAGCTGTGGGAAGTGTTCCATATGTAAATTTCTTCATCCAAATAGGAATTCTTTTAAGTCCAATTATACAAACGAAACTTTTGATATTACAGATTTTATTTATTGTAACTCTGACCATGTCGTTTATTTGATCGAATGCCCATGTGGCTCACAATATGTGGGTCGCACAAAACGTAATTGAAAGGTGCCATTTAAGAACATGTCCGCAATATTAAAAATGGTTTTTGAAACATAGTCATCTCGTCACTATGCTGTGTATCATAATTAAGACCCCTCTTCATTGACTTTTAAAGGGATTCAATTTGTTCCTCGTGACAGGAGAGGGGGAGATAGGGTCAAACGTCTCTCTGCCCAAGAGACTTTTTTGATACATAGGTTGGATACTTTATGACCTAGGGGTTTAAATGAGGATATTGACATTTAGGGCATCATGCAGTAAGCAGTGAAAAAATGCATTAGCCAGTTTAGCAATTCGCCATGTTTTTGGCGTGTTAAACTCGCTGTATGCTGTAAGGGGCGAATCCCTGGCGAATGAATGCGCCACCACCATTTGCTAAAATGGCTAATAACCGGTGGCGGGGCGGCTTCTTGGCGAGAAACTGCCGAGAAGCCGTCCCCTGCCGAGATGTGTTTGCAGCAGAGAGAGATCCGCTGCTCTCTCGGCGCAAACATCAGCACATTAAAAATTATTTTGAAAACCATTTTTATTCATAGTGTACATGTGCAGGGGGTCTCCGGAGCTGAACCACATTGGTTTCAGGTCCGGGGACCCCCTGCTTCCAGAGATATAGACCACTTTATGAGGTGCCGGTATCCCTCTGCATTTAAAGGTCCCGATCACGTGACCGCGGAATGTAAACAAAGCAGAGGGATACCGGCACCCCCTAAAGGGGCCTGTATCTCGGGGAGCAGGGGGTCCCCGGACCTAAAACCAAAGCGGTTCAGCTCCGGAGACCCTCTGCACATCTACACTGTAAATAAAACACACATATCAATAAAGACTCGTTCCTTACCTTTGCGGCTATGTGCTATGGTAACGAAGCAGCATGAATATATTTTTAATAATACTGTATAGTGAGCAGGGGGTCCCCTGAGTTGAACCGCATTGCTTTGTGGACCAGGGACCCCCTGCTTCCTGAGTTACAGGCCCCGGAATGGGTGATCGGGTAGGCAGTGTCGCCGCCATCTTTATTGCGTCCCATACGCTATGTGCCCACACTAAAGATGGCGGCGACACTGTAACTGATGCCCCAAACCGGGGCCTGTAACTCGGGAAGCAGGGGGTCCCTAAGCCACAAATCAATGCGGTTCAGTTAAGGGGACCCCCTGCTTCCGCACAATATTATTAAAAATACATAAATGCTGCTTCATTACCATAGTGGATAGCCGCTAAGGCAATGAAGGGTTAACGCATAATAGTATGTTTATTGCAGACAATTGCCCCAATAAACATAGCAGCAATACACAACATAAAATACAGTAATGGGCAACATTACTATTATCCACAAATGGATAATAGTGCATGTGTCCATTTAAAATACATAATGAACAATAAAGACATTAAATACATATAGCACTCATCCATGTCTGGCTGCCACGATGAAGGCCATCCTCATCTTCATCCTGCCATGCCCCATCCACTTCTGCAAAACAGACACAAGAATAAAAACATCCAATGTAATGTCCCCTAACCCCTTAATCACCATAGCGGTTATTAACCGCTACAGTCATTAAGGGGTTAACCCACCATCACCCACATACCCTCCCCCACTAACCCCCCACCCCGTGAGGCCAACCCACCCTCACCCACTACCCACAAGGGAGGCCTACCACATACCCTTTGGGCCAATACCCCCTCCCCCAACACATACAGTACAATAATGTGCCAAATAACTATTATCCACATAGGGATAATACATTATTTGGCCATTATTAAACACATTAAATACCGTAGTAAAATAAAGAAAATTCTACTAACATCTTCAATAAGAAGGCCCCGTCGCCAGAATCATCCTTGTGGTCCGTTGCCAAAATAATAAATAGCCGATACATTTCAATGACATTCACATACCAACGAACCCCTTAATCACCTTTTCGGGTACTAACCTCAAAGGTAATTAAGGAGTGAAGCCATCCTGCAATGGCAACACCACTTATCCATAACATCCTCAATGAATTAAAAAGCAATTTCCTAATCAAATCTCATGTAATCATTCAATCTAAAGCCTCAAATGCCACTTTAAACATTGCATTTACATTGCATACATGTAGCATAAAATGTAAGCTACATGTACAGTACACGCTGCAAATCAATGTGAACAATACAATAATCCAACAAAAAAAACATTACATCACAAGAAGTATACTATGTAATCCAATAAAGTCACCAGCAATGAATTAACAGACATGAATTACATCCCATAACAATTAAAGTACCATCCATACCAATTACACAATTAACTATAGCTATCGTTACAGAGAACAAGTTCACATCATACAAAATAGGACACCAACAATTACAATATACTAAAGCAACCCTCACCATAACCTACAGTGGCGACACGTTTAATTCTTATTGGGCTAGTTCCGCAAGCCGGGAGATTTCCCGGCTTGCTAGCCAAATCCCCTCGGCGTGCCGCGCGTCACCGATGCGCGGTCATGCTTCATCGGGTGCCTGCGCCCCATGCGCGCGTGCCCAGGGTTCCTCGAGGGAGCCCCTGGTGTCCTGCGATGTGGGGGACGGCGGTGGGGGGTTCTGGGGGACCCGGCGGACCCGGAGAGTGGAGGGGGAAGCCCCGATCGGAGGACCGCTCCTCCAAGGCTTCGGCGCGCGCACGGGACACCCCGGCGCGCGCCCGGTTACTGTCGCGGCCGAGACCGGGTAAATGTAAGAATAAACTCGGCCGCGACAGTACAGCATAGAAGCCCAAAAATTACATCTCTCTAATTATAAAATACATTTAACACACATCTATGCATAGCAGCATAGCCACAATCATTTACAATACAGTAAATCAAACTTTAACAACACTATCATTTCTTACCCTGTATGTATATATCTCTCTAGACATACATACATACATACAGTGGCAAGAAATGATATGCATAAAAAAAAATAAACACATGAAAATGCAAAAAAAAAAACACAGTTACATTAAATACATTTCTTTATTTAACTTACCATTACTTGACCCACTCACCGACTCCCATTGATCAGCTTACTCACGCACCAATCCAAGAACAAGAACCCATAAAATAATAAACCATAAAATAATAAACATTAAAATAATAAAACACGACAATCCAGGGGTCTTCTAGTTGTAATCGATCTTCATCTGTATTCTTCTACCTTCTTCCGGGGTCTTCTTCCCGTCTGCTGCCACGCCCTGGTCTTCTTTCTTCTCCGGAGGTCCGTCCTCCTCGGCGTCTGGCTTCAAAATGAGACGACATAGGCTATTAAAGGCCTATGACGTCACATTTTCGTCATATGGTTCCCACGGCCCTGATTGGGCCATGAAAACCATGTGTTTTGGCCGACAAAAAAAAAATGATGACGTCACTTAAAGGCAATGAAAGCACAGCCAATCAGAATGGCTTTGCTTCAATTGCCTTTAAGATGACGTCATGAAAAGAAACATGGCCGGCCTCACATCGTACGGCAGCCAATCAAAGTGTGGGAACTCCATCCCAACTCTGATTCGCTCTAGTAGACCATGTGACAGAGGCTTGGGGAAGAACGGATATGACATCATTGAAAGCCTGTCACATGGTACTAGAACCAATCAGAGTAGGGATAGACTTCCCACGCTCTGATTGGCTGCCGTACGATGTGAGGCCGGCCATGTTTCTTTTCATGACGTCATCTTAAAGGCAATAACAGCGGCACATTAAAACTTATTTTCAATACATTTTTATTCCTAGTGTAGATGTGCCTGGGGTCTCGGGAGCTGAACCGCATTGGTTTCAGGTCGGGGGACCCCCTGCTACCCGAGATACAGACCCCTTTATGTGGTGCCGGTATCCCTCTGCGTTTAAAGGTCCCGATCAAGTGACCGCGACCTGTAAACCAAGCAGAGGGATACCGGCACCCCCAAAAGGGGCCTGTATCTCGGGGAGCAGGTGGTCCCCGGACCTGAAACCACAGCGGTTCTGCTCCGGAGACCATCTGCACATGTACAGTATAAATAAAACACATATATAAATAAACACTCGTTCTTTACCTTAGCGGCTATGTGCTATGGTAACGAAGCAGCATTTCTGTATTTTTAATAATATTGTACAGTGAGCAGGGGATTCCCTGAGCCAGAAATCTAAACTCAGGGGGCCCCCTGCTCCTGCTCAATATTATTAAAAGTACAGAAATGCTGCTTCATTACCATAGCGTATAGCCGCTAAGGCAATGAAGGGGTTAACCCACCGTGCCTGCTTTTTTGTGGATAGCGGGGGTGGGTGAAGGGGGTATTTGGCCCTTGGTGTGAGTTTAGGACTTGCGGGGGGGTTGCGGGTGCACTTAACCCCTTCCCGACGTAGCAGTTAATAACGCTACGGTCATGAAGGGGTTAACCACTCCCGCGACCCCCCCCCCCCCCGCAAGCCCAAAACAACCACCGTTGGGGCTAATACCCCCTTCACCCACCCCCACTACCCACAATAAAAAATTATCACACACAGCATCCCCGTTATAAATAAATAAATAAATAAATACAAATAAATACATTTGAAATACATTTTTATTCCTAGTGTAGATGTGCAGGGGGTCTCGGGAGCTGAACCGTGTTGGTTTCAGGTCTGGGGACCCCCTGCCCCCTGAGATATAAACCCCTTTATGAGGTGCCGGTATCCCTCTGCGTTAAAGCCCCGATCACGTGACCGCGGCCTGTTAAACCAAGCAGAGGGATACCGGCACCCCCAAAAGGGGCCTGTATCTCGGGGGGCAGGGGGTCCCCGGACCTGAAACCACAGCGGTTCTGCTCCGGAGACCCTCTGCACATGTACAGTATAAATAAAACACATATATAAATAAACACTCGTTCTTTACCTTAGCGGCTATGTGCTATGGTAACGAAGCAGCATTTCTGTATTTTTAATAATATTGTACAGTGAGCAGGGGGTTCCCTGAGCCAGAAATTAATGCTCAGGGGGCCCCCTGCTCCTGCACAATATTATTAAAAATACAGAAATGCTGTTTCATTACCATAGCATATAGCCGCTAAGGTAATGAAGGGGTTAAGGCATAATAACCAATAAATACATTCAATACACTACCCACTACCCATGGCAACCTCCTCTGCTGCTGCTTTAAAACAGAGAAAACAATTAACACTTTCAAAGTAATGTCCCCTAACCCCTTAATCTCCACAGCGGTTATTAACCACTACAGTCATGAAGTGGTTAACCCACCCTCACCCACCACTCGGGACGCCTACATACCCTCCCACTCTAACCCCCCACCCCATGAGGCCTAACCACCCTCAACCCTCACCCACTAACTACCCACAATGGAGGCCCACCCACATACCATTGTGGAACTCCCCCCACCCCCCACCCCAAGTCCCCGCAATAAAAACTATACACAGCCGCACAATAAACATCATTATATTTATTAAATACATTACCCACCCCCTGTGCCCCCCCATAAATACAAGATTTATCCTTTTATATACAGGGTTCATAACGCAGCCCCACGCTAGTCCCCGGTGGGCTGGTGGGGCACCTGGACAGACCTACAGGGTACCAGCAGCCTTTTTCAAACAGGTTCTGGAGGCCTGCTGGTGGATCCCGCCAGCACCATGGCCCCCAGGTGGTCTCCTTGGTAACCGTGGGCCACAGTTGGGTCCCCACGGTAGGCCCGCGGATGTCTGGGAGCCCCGGGTCAAACCCACAGGTGTCTGCGGGGCCTCGGGTGATTCCCAAGGGGGTCTAGGGAACTCACGGGTGCTCACTACAGGTCCGCGGTGCCCCCACAGAAGTGGGACCACACATCATCATCCCCGCACCTACGGGTCGGTGGTGCCCCCACAGAAGTGGGACCACACATCGTCATCCCCGCAGACTACGGGTCGGCGGTGCCCCCACAGAAGTGGGACCACACATCGTCATCCCCGCATGTGTCACCCGTGGAACCACCAGCCTGCTACCCTTGGGAAACCCGAGGATACCCACAGGTGGTCTCCAGAGGTCCCACGCAGAACCACGGAACCACCCTGAATGTAAAAAAAATAAACCTGGCCTATACATTCAATACATGCACCCCCCCCCCAACACCTACAGTACAATAATGTGCAAAATAACTATTATCCAGATATGGATAATAGATTATTTGCCCATTATTAAAAACATTAACTAGCATATTCAAATAAATAAAGTACTACTGACCTCATCAATATGAAGTGTCCGTCGCTAGCGCCTTCCTTATCTTGCCCACACAATACATAGCCAATACCAAGCCAATACATTGCAAGTACATTCAGATATCAATTAACCCCTTAAACACCTTATCGGATAATAACCGCAAAGGTAATTAAGGGGTTAAGCCACATTGGCCCGATACCCACCCTTCACCCATGAATTTGTACAGTGGCTTCATCATGCAACTATATATATATATATATATATATATACTGTATATATATACTGTAGCTTATATTTTATGCTACATGTATGCAATGTAAATGCAATGTTTAAAGTGGCATTTGAGGCTTTAGATTGAATGATTACATGAGATTTGATTAGGAAATTGCTTTTTAATTCATTGAGGATGTTATGGATAAGTGGTGTTGCCATTGCAGGATGGCTTCACCCCTTAATTACCTTTGAGGTTAGTACCCGATAAGGTGATTAAGGGGTTCATTGGTATGTGAATGTCATTGAAATGTTTTGGCTATTTATTATTTTGGCAACGGACCACAAGGATGATGCTGGCGACGGGGCCTTCTTATTGAAGAGGTTAGTAGAATTTTCTTTATTTTACTACGGTATTTAATGTGTTTAATAATGGCCAAATAATGTATTATCCCTATGTGGATAATAGTTATTTGGCACATTATTGTACTGTATGTGTTGGGGGGAGGGGGTATTGGCCCCAAGGGTATGTGGTAGTCCTCCCTTGTGGGTAGTGGGTGAGGGTCATTAGGCCTCACGGGGTGAGGGGGTAGTGGGGGAGGGTATGTGGGTGATGGTGGGTTAACCCCTTAATGACTGTAGCGGTTAATAACCGCTATGGTGATTAAGGGGTTAGGGGACATTACATTGGATGTTTTTATTCTTGTGTCTGTTTTGCAGAAGCGGATGGGGCATGGGCAGGATGAAGATGAGGATGGCCTTCATCGTGGCAGCCGCACATGGGTGAGTGCTATATGTATTTAATGTCTTTATTGTTCTGTATGTATTTTAAATGGACACATGCACTATTATCCATTTGTGAAAAATAGTCATTGTGCCCCTTACTGTATTGTATGTTAGGGGGGTATAGGTGTTGTTGGGGTCACATATATATATATTTATATATATATATATATATATATATATGTATATATATATGTATATATATATATATATATTTATTTAGTTAGTGTGGGGCTATTGTGTGTTTTTTTTTATTGTGGGTAGCGGGGGTGGGTGAAGGGGGTATTAGCCCGAACGGTGGTTTGTTTAGGGCTTGCGGGGGGATAGCGGGAGGCTTTAACCCCTTCATGACCGTAGCGGTATTAACCGCGACCGTCGTGAAGGGGTTAAGTGCACCCGCAACCCCCCCCCGCAAGCCCTAAACAAACAACAAGGGCCAACTACCCCTTTCACCCACCCCCGCTACCCACAATAAACCTGGCATGGCTCTTTAACCCCTTCATTACCTTAGCGGTTAACCGCTAAGGTAATGAAGTGGGCTTTAAATGCATTTTTCCTGCCTCGGATGCATGCCGGGGGGCTCCGGTGCTGGTATTAATGGTATCAGCTCAGGAGACCCCCGGCATCAATCCCAGCCAGGAAAAAGGCCTGAATTTTTTCTAAGTGCCGATCCGTCGTTCATCCGCAGCCTCTCACCATCAACTAGCCATCTTTTTCTTGCGTGTCTGATTCGCCAGAAAAACGCCATTCTAGAATGGCGAATAGCTCTGCTTAGCTACTCGCCACTACTAAAATACAGCGTGGCGGAAAAAGTTTCCTTTTTTGGCGGAAAGAGCCTTCTCGCCTCGCCACGCGGAAAAAAAAAACCGCCAGCCAAACTGCCGTTTTTTTGGAATCTCGTCACTTTCTCACCCCTTACTGAATACGGATAGGCTTTTCTGGCGGGAAAGTGGCGAGAAGTGCCTTTCTGCCGCTTACTGCATGATGCCCTTAGTCTCTATATTGATAACTGTTATACCTGTATAGGTTAGACTGTCCTAATTTGGACCCTTTATAATATATTTTTCTTTGAGCTTGGTTTTTTAGTTATCTATACATTTTATATAATAATTTTTATACCTTTTTATATTATAAGTATACAGTACATACATCTCTATATATGTGTGTACACTGGCGACACACTTTATTCGAGCTCGGCTAGTCCCACGAATTCGGGTATACCCGGGTGTATTGAGGTTTGTGACTGTTTTCTGCCCGAGTGCATTGAGGTATTTTCTAGGCAGGGATTGAAGCATTTTATTCCCGCTGGCTGCAATACTGCACAGTATATATATATATACTGCATTACAATTCATGAATTTATGCCATCTGGTAGACACGCGAAGCATTGCAGCCTATTAAATCCTAATCATTATCATTTAACAGATCAGCTGCCCGTCAGCCAGGCATGAACCCAGGCTGGGAAGGCAAACACAACGGGGCTTGTCAGAGGTGAGGAGCGGCGCATTCCAGGTATCTGCCAGGTACATACTGGGTATTTGCTCGAATAAAGTGTGTCGGTGCAGTATTTGCTTTTACATGATTCTGTGTAAATCATTTTATTTTTTTCATATACAATTGTGTGTGTGTATTAATGCTTATTTTCTATCTCCTCCACAGCACTATGATTGTCTTTGCTTAATTTATCTGTTGATTACAATTTTAATTAAAATTTATTGTATGTCCTATGGTCGTTGTAGGGCATGGCTGCTGTGTGCCCGCCCACTCCAGCCCTGGTTGGTTAATCACTCTTTTTTTGTGACCAAGAGGGTCAGTGGGGGGGGGGGGATATATAGTAGCTGTGTTCACTAGTATGTATATTCCCTGATGAAGAGGCATGCTGTGGCCTTGAAACGCGTTGGAATACATTATTTCTATACTTTTACTGAGTTTATTAGTTCCCTTTTCCTTTGCTGTGTCCTGCTCCGTTTTTCTGGTGTGACGCCAACCAGTGACGTCATTCTAGCGCCGAGCGCCGATGGAGCTTCTGGCACCACACGTATCAAGCCTAACAGAATCAGACCCCATAATATGTGCATGTCTGGGCCACTGCTCTAGCAGTGAGAGCTAAACCAGCCTATCATTATTTCCTCTCCACTGTCACAGCATACACACAGAGCTCTACTAATAAAATGATTGAACAAACACTTTGCTGGCCTTACTTGATTAACTTTATTGATTACAGAAAATTAGTATATTCCTGCAGTTTAAGGATCTCAGATTCCCTCACATTGTGTATGAATCACATTTTTACTATACATTTTGTGTATGGTTTTGTACCCATAATGAGTGAAGAGATATAGTACACTGTATATTGTAACTAATAATTTGGGGTGGACCTATTAAATAAATCTGTGATCCTCAAATCATATGATATTTCTAATTAAATGAGAGTAATTGAAAAAGTTGTAGGTTTCCTGTCTTGGAAGCTCATTATCTGCAGCCTGTAAATATCAGCGGGTTTCAAATGCTTCTAATACCCATCACAATCTCCCCCTCCCTGCAGACAGGACTCACGGGATGAATCAGGATTGAGACATTTCACATGGTTGGAGTCTTTGCACAGCAGTATTTTGCCCCCACAGGTCCAGGCTCCTTTGTAAATACATTTGCAGGCAGTGTTTGGGATAGCTTTGACAGCAATACGGCACCCCCCTGGGTGATAGTTACAGTCACATCTCTCATAGTAACCGCCACAGTCTCCACCACCTTGTAGGCAGGTGTATATTGATGTATCTGGGTTGTTGCATCTAAAAGCGTTAGGTTGTGCGCATGCTCTTATTCCTCCTCCGCAGGTCCAGGCTCCCATGTATCTACAATAACAGGCCAAATTTGCAGGGGGCAGTTGACTGATAGTGCAGCCCCCAGAATGGTAATCACAGTCACAGGAGACTGCAGCAGCAGCATCAGGACCTACAAAACAGAATTATTGACATGACTAGGTTTCCAGCACAAGATGAATAGATTAAACTGCTGGCATTATAGTGGTTGGATTAACAGTATGGGAACCGAAACGGATGATGCTGATGAGAAGCACATTCTAAAATAAATGCTCTTAACTCATGTACTCCTGTGAGGGCATTTTTATAAGTTTATTTCATCAATAAATGTGTGTACAGTCTGTGCGATGTGCGTTTGTTCTGTTTGCGATTCCCCTAAAGACTTTCTATTGATACACACACACACGTATATATATTTAGAAACGTCCCCCGAGGGGACCAACATGTCGATATAGGTTAAAACAAATCTTTTTCTCACTTTTAATCAAGAGCCTGTGAGTTCCTGATGTAGCAGAGTCCCCCTCCTTACCTCTGGTGAGGGGGAACTGCTGATGTGCCTGCCGGAGCTCCGCATAGTACCGGGAGTGTGGGGGGCGGCCATCTTGAGCATTGCGCACGCACAGAACAACAAGATGCGCATGCGCAGTGAGAGAAGTGTGGCGGCCTGTAACGGTGAGGGGGTACCCTGGCCAATAATAATGGTATTATGCTGGCTTGGTGCTCCTGAGTCATATTGGGGAATTGAGAAGTGCTAGCTCTGCAACACAATGATGGCAGAAACACTGTAATTGTAATAAATATATACACTGGCGACACACTTTATTCGAGCTCGGCTAGTCCCACGAATTCGGGTATACCCGGGTGTATTGAGGTTTGTGACTGTTTTCTGCCCGAGTGCATTGAGGTATTTTCCAGGCAGGGATTGAAGCATTTTATTCCCGCTGGCTGCAATACTGCACAGTATATATATATATACTGCATTACAATTCATGAATTTATGCCATCTGGTAGACACGCGAAGCATTGCAGCCTATTAAATCCTAATCATTATCATTTAACAGATCAGCCGCCCGTCAGCCAGGCATGAACCCAGGCTGGGAAGGCAAACGCAACGGGGCTTGTCAGAGGTGAGGAGCGGCGCATTCCAGGTATCTGCCAGGTACATACTGGGTATTTGCTCGAATAAAGTGTGTCGGTGCAGTATGTGTGTCTTACTGTTACAGGAGTGTCAAGCAGCAGAGATTTCCCTGCTTCAGTAAAGACCAGAAAAGTATGGGCCCCAGGCAGGGGCATGAATTACATTCATAGGTCCCCCGGTATAGGCCCAAAAACCCAGAACCCAGATTGGGGTTCAGAACATCTCCCACCCGGTATAAGGGGGCGAGAAGTAGTCTGCTACGAAATGCGTTGGGTTGTTTATATTATATTAGACACTCTCCTGCAATACTACCAGCATCTTTGATCCAGCTTGAGCTACCCATGGGACTTTAGTTTACTTCACTGATCACTGGGGGGGCATTGTGGACCTATGGCATGTTAAGGTGACGTCAGAGTCCCAGTCTGTGAGTGTGGCGAGTCGGAGGCTTTGCTGTTCCCTGACGGGCTTTGAGCTGAAGTGGATCGGACAGAGCAGGAGAGATTTGTTTCCATCTGTCTCTTCATTGTAACCTTTGCTGGGTACTGTGTGACTGAATAACTTGCCAGTATTGATTGGTTTCCATTGCCTCTACCGAATATGCTGGACCGGTAGAAGTGTATGCTGAAGGAGCCTCACGAAGCAAGTTTCTATCTTCCAGAGTGGTAACATGTACCCTGAACATGTCCTGCTTATACAGTATGATTAGTCTTTCTTGTACGTGCAATCATTTACACTTGAATATTGTCACACTATAATTACTTTTTTACGCTATGAGAGTCGTGTGCTTTGTTCTTTTTCTCTTTTACATAAGAGGGCGAGAATAATATTATTTATATGTTAAAGTGTATAAGGTAGCAGTGTTTAGCCTGTAAATGTAAAAAGAAAAATTGTTTTTAAAGTCTAGCCCTTGGCAGCATAGCAAGCGGCTTTTAGCTAACTTTTGCTAGGAAGTTCCTAGAGCGCTAAGATTTGCTGTAAACGTGTAACGCCGTGCTCACCACAAACAAGGCGGGACCCCGGTACTGAGGTGGGAATGGGTAGAAACGTCACCCACAGCCACGGGGGCACGTCTGGAGAGTGGATTGTCGAAGTAGCCGGGTCAGGATTGGAGAGGTTAGATTAGTCTTGATACTTGCCAAGGTCAGATGTAGGAGCCAGTAGAATAGTCAGAGTCTGATAGTCGTGGCCAGGGGTTAAAGCCAGTAGGATCGCAGAGGTCTGTAAGCCATGGTCAGGATTGGAGAGATGCGGAAGGTCAGAGGTAAACTGGGGTCAGTAAGCTAGAGGTGCGGAGTACAAGGGTCAAGCCGCGTCAGAACACAGGAGATCAATCTGAAAGCGCAAGGAAGCGAGAGACAAAGCAAGGCAAGGGTAAGAACCCGGAAGTGGGTGAACAACGCAACTGGAACTATGCTCAGCCAAAGTGCAAGTGGCACAGCTGAGCATATATGGGAGATCTGGACCAATGAGAGAGAGGGGTGGAGTAGAGGTGCAGCCTCAGCTTTGGCAGGGATATCAGCGTAGGCAGGGATAGGTAGAGCAGTGCAGGAGACAGATGAGCTTAATGAGAGTGTTGACACGCAGCTTGGGAGCGGTGCACACGCGTCACATGTGCGTGCCACGCGGCCCGGACGCGTGCCGTAACCGGGGGCAGAGCCAGACTCTGAAACATCCACAAGGTTCCTCTGTGAGCGTGTATGCGCTATGTAAACAGCAGGGTTGCGTGAGGCCTGAGATAAAGAGGGAGTGCGCCGCGGAGGACATACTCCCCGAATCCTTACAGTACCCCCCTTGAGGAGTGGCCTCTAGACGACTCCAATATGGCTTGACCGGGTGTCACATGAAACCACATTATTAGGTTGGGAGCATGTATTTGGTGATTGGGTATGCAGGATCGTTCTTCTGGTCCGAACCCCTTCCAATGGACCAAATATTGTACCGCTCCTCTTGAAATTCTTGAATCAATAATGGATTGTACCTCGTATTCTTCTTGTCCTTGTACGATCACTGGAGCAGGAATAAAGGAGGAGTCTGGAAACTGAGAACTTTGGAAGACAGACTTTAAGAGAGATACATGGAACACTGATGTTATCCTCATGGATGAGGGATGCTGGAGACGGTACGCAACCGGATTGATCTTCTCCAGGATAGAGTAAGGGCCCAAAAGTCTTGGGGCCAATTTAAGATTAGGTGTCTTGAGCCTGATGTTCTTCGAAGAAAGCCACACTCTGTCTCCTGGTTTGAACTCGGGTACCTTGCGACAGTGACGATTCGCCTGGGATTTTTGTCGCCTCCCGAGAGTGCTTTGAAGTTTCCTCCAAGGTTCTTGCAAAGAATTGATTCTGTTGTCCATCGCTGCGACCCCGGAAGAAAAAGAAGTGATGGGGAGCGTACAGGATGAAATCCATAGTTAATAAAGAATGGGGATTCTTGTGTTGATTCGTTCCTTAGAAAATTGTGGGCGAATTCTGCCCAGGGGAGAAGATCCACCCAGTCCCATTAGGCGTTGGAGATGCAGCACCTTAAGTACTGTTCCAGGGTTGATTTGTCCTCTCGGTCTGACCGTTGATCTGAGTGTGGTACACGGACAAAAAATTTAAGGAAATGCTCAAACTTTGGGAAAAAGATCGCCAAAACTTGGAAACGAATTGTGAGCCTCGATCGGAGGCTATGTTTAAGGGCAATATATGGATGCAAAAGATTTCTTTGGTAAAAAATATCTGCTAGCGTGGCCGAGTTGGGAAGGCCGTTTAAAGGGATGAAATGAGATTGTTTAGAAAAACGGTTGACTACAACAAGGATGGTGTTCATCCCTTGCAAGAAGGTAATTCAACAATAAAGTCCATGGACAAGTGACTCCAAGGACGGCCTGGTATGGGCAGAGGGTGTAAGAGTCCAGGTTGTTTGTTGCAAAATCTCTTGTTGCGGGCGCATGTGATGCAAGACGTGACAAATAGTTTGGTGTCTTTTTGCATAGTGGGCCACCAAAATGTTCGTTTAATGAGATTGGTAGTTCTTCGGGTACGGGGATGCCCGGACGATTTAGATGTAATGCTCCATTCCAAAATGTTCTTGTGAAAATGTGGTGCCGCATAAAAACAACCGTACGGAACCTCTAGACTTTCCGTAATATGAGATTGGTTCGCTAAAATGTCATCCAGGATGTCGAAAGAGTTGGCGGACAGGATGTATTTAGATGGAAGGATGGTCTCTGATTGGCATTCTGTTTTGTCTTCGGCTATGAACTGGCGAGATAAGGTGTCCGCTTTTAAATGTTTTTAGCCCGGAATAAAAGAAATGATGTAATTAAATCGCAAAAAAAAAAAGTGACCAGCGGGCCTGGCGAGCTCCAAGATGACAGGCGCTCTCAATATACAGCCTGTGAGAATGGTGATTGTGTTTTCTGTACCTTCCAGGAGGTGTCTCCTTTTCTGTAGAGCGAGTTTAATAGCTAATAGCTCCCGCTTACTGACATCATAGTCCTGTTCTGCTGACTAATTTTTTTTGTGAAAACAGGCACAAGGATGTAGCTTGGTTTGTGGTGACTGTCTCTGAGATAATATGGCGCTGGACCCTACATCGGACGCATCTACTTCCAAGGTGAAGTGTAGTTTGGATGAATTAAGATGGATGCGGAGATGAAAAAGCCTGAGAAGGTCAAAAGCCTGGACTGCTGCGGGAGGCCAGAAAGCAGCATCTGCCCATTTCTTGGTTAAGGCTGTGACCAGGGCTACTGTGGTAGAAAAGTCTCGAATTAATATACGCTAGTAGTTCATGAATCCTAAGAAACGCTGAATTTCTTTAAGAGAAGTGGGTTGTGGCAGTTCAGAACTGCCTTAATCTTGGAAGGGTGCATAGCAAAACCAGAGTCCGAGATAATGTATCCTAGGAATGTTGTTGAAGTCGGGTGGAACTGGCATTTCTCTAATTTGGCATAAAGATGATTTTCACGAAGACGAGATATGACCAGTTTAGTGTGATTGATATGTTAGGAAGGGACTTAGAGAATATTAAAATGTCATCAAGGTTGAAGATGACAAAAAGGTTGAGGAGATCCCGGAATATCTCTTGAACAGGCTGAGGCATTACGCAGACCAAAGGGCATAACTGAATACTCATAATGACCGTCTCAGGTATTGAAGGCAGTCTTCCACTCGCCTTATTCGTACCAGATAATATGCACCACATAGATCTAGTTAAGATAGTGGCTCCTTGGAGACAATCAAAAAGCTCAGATATAAGGGGTAGTGGTTCTTTAGGGTGATTTTATTTAGCCCTCCATAGTAAATGCAAGAGAACCGTCTTTTTTCTTAACGAAGAACCCGGCTCCGGCTGGGGATGAGAAATTCCAAATGAAGCCTTTCTTTTTAAATTTTCTTGAATATATTCCAACATGGCTTTAGTTTCAGGAAGCGACAGGGGGTAAGATTTACCTCTGGCCAAGACAGAACCAGGCAAGAGATCAATAGGACAGTCGAAAGGGCGATGAGGGAGAAGAACTTCGGATTGTACCTTATCGAATCTTGAATTCTGCGTAGACCCCGGGTAAAACATTGTTATCCTCCTTGGGAGTAATTAGACCACAGATTTGTTGAGTAGAAGTTACACAGTTCTCAGCGCAACAGGACTCCACTGTATGGGTTCTTTATCAGTACAGTCAAGTTGCGGACTGTGTTGTTGTAACCATGGCAGTCCTAGCTTTACCTCAACGGATGGTGTATGAATGACATCCAGGGAAATCTCCTCCTGATAGCCATTCGTCGTTAGGAGGGTAATTTTGCTGGTTTCTAAGGAAATGAAGGCCGGTTGAAGTGGGAGTCCGTCGATGGCCTCCAAGCCGACGGGCATAGCTTTACGGATGAGAGGAATAGAATTCTTTACTGGTCAATAATGTTAACCCCGGAACCAAAGTCAATAAAGGCAGAGGTCGTCATCTGGAAACCGGCCCCTTTGAGGGAAATAGGGAGCATGATCCGAGTAGGACGGATTTCTTGGGAAGTTGGCGAAGGAGAGATAGTGCCCAATGTGATAAGCGGGAAGAGAAGGACTTGGTGCCCGGACTGACCACAATAGTGACAGAGTCCATTGGTACGTCTGCGCTGCCTCTCCGAGAAGGATAACCGGTGGCTTCCCAGCTGCATGGGTTCCTGATGATCAGGTGTGGGGATCTGTAGGAGAAAAATGAAAAGCCGGTGATCTGGCTGGGAGCGGCCGAGAGCGAGAACGTTCGGCCTTCTTCTCAAGAAGACGTTGGTTCACTCTAATGCAGACAGCAATGAGTTTCTACAGGTCATCAGGATGCTCTTGAGCAGCCAGTTCATCCTTAAGAGAGTTGGATAGACCTTCCCAAAAAGCTTCCGACAAGGCCTCATTGTTCCAACCTGTCTCAGCTGCAATGGTATGAAACTCCAGGGCACAGCGAGCGACCGGCTAAGAACACTGGGAAAGATGAAATAAAGAAGATGCAGCAGTCACCTTATGGCCCGGAGTGTCGAAGACACGTCTGAACTCCATAGTGAAGTGTTTGAGGTTCAGCGTCAGCTCCGGTGTCCGTTCCCAGATGGGGGAGGCCCATGCCAGGGCGTCTCCGGTAAGTAGGGCGATGAAGTACGCCACATTAGATCTTGCAGAGGGGAAGCGAGATGGAATATGCACGAATTGAATCGAACATTGGTTAAGGAAACCCTGACACCCATGGGGGTCACCAGAGTAACAATTTGGAGTAGTTAAACAGGGTTCAGCAGAGAGATTGTTGTCCGGTGAGAACAGGAAAGGGGTCATAGGTCTGGCCTGTTGGTGTTGCAACGTAAGGGCCCCGAATGATTGTGCAAGGGATGCAGCATGATTCTCCAGTTGGGTGAACTTGTCACCAACTGAGGACAAAGCCTGACCCACCTCAGTGGGTCCATATTTGTGGGGCTGAGCATACTTTAACGCTTTGCTCACCACAAACAAGTTAGGACCCGGTACTGAGGTGGGAATGGGTAGAAACGCTAACCACAGCCACGGGGGCACGAATGGAGAGTGGATGGTAGAGGTAGCCAGGTCAGGATTGGAGAGGTTAGATTAGTCTTGATACTTGCTGACGTCAGAGGTAGGAGCCAGTAGAAAAGTCAGAGTCCGAAAGTCGAGGTCAGGGGTTAAATACAGTAGGATTGTTAGAGGTCCGTAAGCCGTGTTCAAGATTGGAGAGATACGGAAGGTTACAGGTAAGCCGGGGTCAGTAAGCTAGAGGTGCGGAGTCCAAGGGTCAAGCCGGGTCAGTAGACAGGAGATCAATCTGAAAGAGCAAGGCAACGGGAGACAAGGCAAGGCTAGGAACCAGGAAGTGGGAGAACAACGCAACTGGAACTATGCTCAGCCAAAGTGCAAGTTGCACAGCTGAGCATACTGTAGTGACCACGGTTATTCTAACACAAACCAGTGGCCATCGCCAAAAAGACCCAGGTATATGCTGGGTACATGCCTTAAACTTGCCTTAAACAAGACCCAGCATTTCTGCATTGATTAATGGCCCATCAGATTAACAGCGGGGGTCCCTGGCAGTCCTATTCAAACTGAATGGGACTGCCAGGGACCCCTGCTGTGTTAATCCTATGGGTCATTAGTCAATCAAGAAATGCCTTAAACTAGCCAGGTTACACCCAGCACATATTCAGAATGTAGCCGGCTAGTTTAAGGCAAGCTTTAGAATAGTTGTGTGACCTCAGCAGAGGCAGGGATATGTGTAGTGGTGCAGGAGACAGGTGAGTGTGATGAGTGTTGACGCACAGCGGGACACACCGTAACAGGGGGGTGGAACCAGGCTCCATGACGTCCACAAGGTTCCTTCATGAGCGCCCGTGCTGTGTAAACAGCTGAAATGCGCAATGCAGCAGGTAAGGAGGGAGTGCGCCACGGAGGACGCGTTCCCTGATTCCTTACATAGTATCATTCAGGTAAAAACATGGAAAATCACATAACACAATTTTTATAAGTTTATATAAAAATTGATGAATTAAAGTCCCCCTATTTTAATGGTTCCAACATGTTAGGCACATTTGGGATTTCATTCAAAACACCAGAGACAGAGAAAACACTTAATTTATGATCACTGTCGTTTAGAAATGCATGGCAGGAAATGTATGCGAATGAACAGAGCATATCCAGCCCTGGACTTATAAGACATCCCGCTGGCTTGTTGCCATGATGTCTGAAAAAGTCCAGAGTTGAAAGGCTCCGACTTACTAAGGTGTGAAGTGGGGAGGGGTAACCCAAGTAACCCCATCTTATTGTAAAGTCCGGGCAGATCGGCAAATGGCTGCCCAGCTGTGGTGAGGAGAGGGTTAATCAGGCCTAAATAAAGGTATTATACCCGGTTGATTAACCCCAACACACATTGGGAATGATGGGGTTAAATGTATTTGCACTGCACTGCTGTTTTTGCCCTGTCCCAGCCTTCTTAACCCCCATTTGCAGGCTATTCTCTGCCTGCTGTAATAGAAGTAAATGCAATGCCTGCTATATTCTTTTGAAACACAAGATGGAGTTGTGAGCGCTGAAGCCAGCACTGATTGAAAAAGCGTGGCTGCAGTTTAGCCATCTGTTTGAAGTATGGGTATCCATTTCAATGTATTCGACCTTGTAACCACAAGTCAATTGAATACGTTTCTTGTGGTAAGATTTGAAGTGGTTTACCGATAAAAATTATCCGTACAATGTTAGCCCCGTAAATTGAAAGGCAGAAAGTCAATGACCGTGGGAAGTGTGTAAATTTACGTGAGAAGTAGGTAAACTTAACTCCACACAAGTTAGCCTTTCAATCAAGGGGCTAACTCACGAACGGAGGCACCCAGCACCCTGGTTTTTGGTGTGCAATTATACGTAAATAAAACACAATCATACATAGAAACATTACAGTTGTGGTACACCTACTGTAGAACACAATGTTTTAATAAAGTGTGTAATGCTGTGAATTTAAAATGTACAGGCAGAAACAGTTTTTCTGTGAGCCCAGGAAAAATCCTCTGGCATGTAAATATGCTAAGGATGAATGAGTTGAGAATATTTTCTTTTCTGCACTTCAAAGGGGTCCCGCTATGGCGGAGACCCTCAGTCTAGTGAAGTGACAGGGGGGAAAAGCCTCAGAGCACCAACATGTAAACATGGCCAGAATCTTGATAAGTATCTTATCCCGGGTCATTGACACCTTGGGGCCAAACCCCAGACTAAGGGGCGCCATCAAAAGGGTGTATCCCAGGTATGCTAAGTTGCATGGGTGTCATGCTGACACATGGTCTTTGCAAACCAGAAAGCCTTTTTGCCCGGTTTTGCAAACTACGGGCAAAGCGGAGATTGGGAGCAAATGTTAAGGATAGACTGTATCACCCTATAACTGTGCCCTTTGACTATCCCCAGTGTGTTCCAGATACGATTCATGATGTGACTACGCTTTACGCAGGACTTCGTTAAAGCACAGCGGTAGTGGTTCCTGTACGCATGGGGTTAATACCATTGAAACCAGGAACTTACCCCAAATTTCGGAATTCGTTAGCCCTGGGGACTCCGAACAAATTCCTAGGAACTTTAACGAAATTCTTTGATTTGGCCAAGTTATTAGATCGACAAATTGCGATATAGCCAACGGGACCTTTAAACAGAGACTGCATTTCTTGTGCTTTTTTCGCAAAGGAAAATTTATTTTGTTTTCCCATCCCAGTAAGTGTCGTACAATGTATTCTGAAGTTGTCATGTGTATCTCTAGTAAGGAAATAAATCACAATTTATTTTGCTCCTTGTTGGGTTCAATCGAGAATCCCAAAAATATTTTAAGTGTTGATAAGTTGGTGTCCACCGTGACACCAGCCCATACTGAGAGTCGCCAGGTAGAGGGGCCGGTCTCATATGCTAAGAGGCAAAGGTGCGAGATTCGCGCATGCCCATAGCAGAATAAGAAGCCACCTCTGCCAGGCTTGTAAGGTATTGGCAACGCCAGGATAGGTGGGGAAAACTATTCCCAAGGAGTGATTGGCTGCACAGGTTAGATATAGGAGTTTTAACCCTATAAGAATCCATGCAGCCCATCGGGAATCACTTCTTCAATTCCATCTAAGATTCAGCTAAAGTCTACAAGATTTCATAACAAAACTAAAGACTTCATAAGAGCTGAGGTTCCAACTACTAATAGAAGCAGATTGAATGAAGCAGCTCCGTCGGAGTACACAGCAGTTGTAGGTTGCGCTGCTGACCAAGGACTGTTTCCTGTTCTGTTTGCGAGCAACTCCCATTCCTGGGAAATTGCTCCTAGAGACTTTGGGTATCATGCAGTAAGCAGCGAAAAAATGCATTAGCCAGTTTAGCAATTAGCCATGTTTTTGGCGTGTTAAACTGGCTGTATGCTGTAAGGGGCGAATCCCTGGCGAATGAATTAGCCACCACCATTTGATGAAATGGCGTGTAACCAGTGGCGAGACGGCTGCTGGGCGAGAAACTGCCGAGAAGCCGTCCCCTGCCGAGTTGTGTTTGCAGCAGAGAGAGATCCGCTGCTCTCTCGGCGCAAACATCAGCACAATAAAAATTATTTTTAAAACCATTTTTATTCATAGTGTACATGTGCAGGGGGTCTCCGGAGCTTAACCACGTTGTTTCAGGTCTGGGGACCCCCTACTTCCCGAGATACAGACCCCTTTATGAGGTGCCGGTATCCCTCTGCATTTAAAGGTCCCGATCACGTGACCGCAAAATGTAAACAAAGCAGAGGGATACCGGCACCCCATAAAGTGGCCTGTATCTCGGGAAGCAGGGGGTCCCCAGACCTAAAACAAAAGCGCTTCAGCTCCGGAGACCCTCTGCACATCTACACTATGCATAAAACACACATATCAATAAAGACTCGTTCCTTACCTTACAGGGTATCTGCTATGGTAGCGAAGCAGCATTAATATTTATTTATTAATACTGTACAGTGAGCAGGGGGTCCCCCGAGCTGAACCGCATCACTTTGTGGACCAGGGACCCCCTGCTTCCCGAGCTACAGGCCCCGGTATGTGTGATCGGATGGGCAGTGTCGCCGCCATGTTTATAGCGTCCCATATGCTACGTGCCCGCAATAAACATGGCGTCCACACTGTAACCGATGTCCCAAACCGGGGCCTGTAACTCGGGAAGCAGGGGGTCTCTGAGCCACAAATAAATGCGGTTCAGCTCAGGGGGCCCCCTGCTCCCGCACAATATTATTAAAATACATTAATGCTGCTTCATTACCATAGCGGATAGCCGCTAAGGCAATGAAGGGGTTAACACATAATAGCATGTTTATTGGTGACAAATGCCCCCAATAAACATAGCAGCAATACACAACATACTATGACGTCACATTTTCGTCATATGGTTCCCACGGCCCTGATTGGGCCATGAAAACCATGTGTTTTGGCCGATGTAAAAAAAAATGATGACGTCACTTAAAGGCAATGAAAGCACAGCCAATCAGAATGGCTTTGCTTCAATTGCCTTTAAGATGACGTCATGAAAAGAAACATGGCCGGACTCACATGGTACGGCAGCCAATCAGAGCGTGGGAAGTCTATCCCTACTCTGATTGGTTCAAGTACTATGTGACAGGCTTTCAATGACGTCATATCCGTTCTTCCCCAAGCCTCTGTCACATGGTATACTAGAGCCAATCAGAGTAGGGATGTAGTTCCCACGCTCTGATTGGCTACCGTACCATGTGAGTCCAGCCATGTTTCTTTTCATGACGTCATCTTAAAGGCAATTGAAGCAAAGCCATTCTGATTGGCTGTGCTTTCTTTGCCTTAAGTGACGTCATAATTTTTTTTTTACATCGGCCAAAACACATGGTTTTCATGGCCCAATCAGGGCCGTGGGAACCATATGACGAAAATGTGACGTCATAGGCCTTTAATAGCCTATGTCGTCTCATTTTGAAGCCAGACGCCAAGGAGGAAGGACCTCCTACTGAAGAAAGAAGACCAGGGCATGGCCGCAGACGGGAAGAAGACCCCGGAAGAAGGTAGAAGAATACAGATGAAGATCGATTACAACTAGAAGACCCCTGGATTGTCGTGTTTTATTATTTTAATGTTTATTATTTTATGGTTTATTATTTTATTGGTTCCTGATCGTGGATTGGTTCGTGAGTAAGCTGATCAACGGGAGTCGGTGGGGTCAAGTAATGGTAAGTTAAATAAAGAAATGTATTTAATGTAACTGTGTTTTTTTTTGCTTTTTCATGTGTTAATTTTTTTTATGCATATCATTTCTTGCCACTGTATGTATGTATGTATGTATATATGTCTAAAGAGATATATACATACAGGGTAAGAAATGATAGTGTTGTAAAAGCTTTCTTTGCACTATTGTAAATGATTGTGGCTATGCTGCTATGCATAGATGTGTGTTACATGTATTTTATTATTAGAGAGATGTAATTTTGGGGCTTCTATGCTGTACTGTAGGTTATGGAGAGGCTTGCTTTAGTATATTGTAATTTTTGGTGTCCTTTTTTGTATGTTTTGAACTTGTTCTCTGTAACGATAGCTATAGTTAATTGTGTAATTGGTATGGATGGTATTTTAATTGTTTAGGGATGTAATTCATGTATGTTAATTCATTGATGGTGACTTTATTGGATTACATAATATACTTCTTGTAATGTCAGGCCATTTTAGTTGGATTATTTTATTGTTAACATTCATTTGCAGCGTGTACATGTAGCTTACATGTTATGCTACATGTATACACTGTAAATGCAATGTTTTAAGTGGCATTTGAGGCTTCAGATTGGATGATTACATGAGATTTGTTTAGGAAATTGCTTTTTAATTCATTGAGGATGTTATGCATAAGTGGTGTTGCCATTGCAGGATGGCTTCACCACTTAATTACCTTTGAGGTTAGTACCCGATAAGGTGATTAAGGGGTTCCTTGGTATGTTAATGTCATTGGCTATTTATTATTTTGGCAACGGACCCCAAGGATGATGCTGGCGACGGGGCCTTCTTATTGATGAGGTTAGTAGAATTTTCTTTATTTTACTACGGTATTTCATGTGTTTAATAATGGCCAAATAATGTATTATCCCTATGTGGATAATAGTTGTTTGGCACATTATTGTACTGTATGTGTTGGGGGGAGGGTGTATTGGCCCCAAGGGTATGTGGTAGGACTCCCTTGTGGGTAGTGGGTGAGGGAGGTTAGGCCTAAGGGGCTGGGGGGGTTAGTGGGAGAGGGTATGTGGGTGATGGTGGGTTAACCCCTTAATGACTGTAGCGGTTAATTACCGCTATGGTGAATAAGGGGTTAGGAGACATTATATTGGATGTTTTTATTCTTGTGTCTGTTTTGCAGGAGCGGATGAGGCATGGGAAGGATGAAGATGAGGATGGCCTTCATCGTGGCAGCTGCACATGGGTGAGTGCTATATGTATTTAATGTCTTTATTGTTCTGTATGTATTTTAAATGGACAACTGCACTATTATCCATTTGTGGATAATAGTCATTGTGCCCATTACTGTTTTGTATGTTAAGGGGGTATAGGTGTTGTTATTTATATATATATATATATATATATATATATATATATATATATATATATATATATATATATATATATATATATATATATATATATATATATATATATATATCTCTATATATATATATATATATATATATATATATATATATATATATCAAACAAAACAGAAATATAAAGGAGCGCCTAATGAAACAACCTGCCTAACTGTGAGTAGGTTAGCTACTCTGGTGTAACAACCTATGGGGTGGCCAAGGGGGATAAAATAAATATAAAATATAAAATAGAACCTATGTTATTATAAGATAAACATATATAACAATAGTTTGACTTTAATATAAAAAATGCGTACAAATTAAAAAAAATTTAATTAAAAATATAATAATAAATGTTTCAATGGAATGATACCAAAATATTAAAAAACCTTAAAAAACATAGAGTTCCGTTCCAAGTAAATGCATCCAGGTACAAGGCAGCCCGTTTGAAAGGGATCACAACTCCCTAAGGATACCTATGGAAAGAAAAAAGAAAAAAACAGGCGCACACCTAGTGCATTAAAGTATAACAATAAGTTTATGGAACATTAAAAACAGACAAATGCCCACTCACAAGAAAAACGGTAATAAAGTGCAGTTATGAGATTGGCCCTCATATGCCAGTGGTAACGACCGGATCAGCAGTAGTGTCTTCTCCTACATACACATGGCGCCGGCACGGCGTGGTCTCCTTCACCGGAAGTGACGTCCACCCAGTCTGGTGCCCCGCAAAAGGAAGTCCCGCCGGGAAACAAAGTCCTTGTCTGCCTGCCTTTGGTCACCGCACCACCAGGGGAAACAAGAATGTATCCGCTCCTCTGTTTGGCTTAACCGCTCCCAACTAGCATCAGTCTTTCTTGGTGGGAAAGTGCCTGCTCTGCATTAGCCACGCCCTACGCGTTTCGTCATGTGATATGACTTCATCAGGGGCTACCCATTGGTTGTGACCCCACGATATTTATAGCAAGGTGAATTTGCATACACAATTACAAAGTTAATTAGAACATTAATTGTATGTATTAACCCATTCCATGAATTCAAATTTTCATGTTGCAATAGTTGCAATGGAAGGGTTATGAGGACACCACTGAATTTGCGGAGAAATAGGTTATAGCTCATATTAATTATATATAAATATATGTTGATTTTGTATTTCAATTAGTATAATTTTTAGGACAGTAAACAAAAAAATATATAAAAATAATTATATGGAAACAACATTTGTTAATAGACTAATAAACATATTTAAATTCAAAAGTGAATTAGATGCATTCAATTAATAAGTAAAAAAGAAAGTATCAAGAATTGGAGTAACTGATAACAATAAATGTTAACTACCCTATTAACCCTTAACAACATTGATCAGCAATACGTTGCTGCACACTAGATCCGCCCGAGTGGGGTGACAACTATATACTGGTTGTTGGTCCATAACTGATACATAATATCATAGATTACAACTGGAATCAGAGGTATAGCAAAAGTTGTTGTTTGGCAAGGACAGAAGAATAACCAACACGATATGTAGATAAAATGTGTACTACTTGAAACTAATATATATGTATGTGTTGGTGAGTATGTATGGTGATAGTGTGAATAAAGCTATGTAAAAAGAAATGACTAAAATGACTTTAATAAAAATGTGAGTGTGGTGCAAATACTGTTAATGATAGAATGAGACCAGCCACGGACTAGAACAGACACATCCGCAGTTTGATGCAATATAGAGACTCATAAAACCCATATTGGGATCGTGTATAGCATAGCTTCCAGAGATTGTGTGGGATAATACATTTAAAGACCTGACACGTCACCATAGTTCAGAGGGAGTGCTAAAAAGCACTCAAACCAGACCTCCGAAGGATCACCCGCCTTGAGTGATCACACTATGGTGCTAGTGTCAATGTGGTCATTGTGTCCCCTTGGGTGCAGCGTATCCAAAATATACATCCAATAGGTCTCCCTCATACACAATCTCTTGAAGCGGTCCCCACCCATAAAGGTAGGAGGGATATATTCGATACCCATAACTCGTAGGGACCTTGGATCTTTTGAATGTTCGTTACAGTAATGGCGGGAGAGGTTGTGTGTTAGGCACCCATTTATTATGTTTCTTCGTTGCTCTAGAAACCTCGTGCTTAGGGCTCTTGATGTGCGGCCTACATATTGTAGACCGCACTCACATGATATTAGATAGATAACATATTCACTAAGACAATTAATGTATTCTGCTATATCATGTGAGGTGCCATTGGAATAAGATTTAAATTTGTTAGTTTTAATCAAGTGTTTGCACGTTAGACATCTGCCTCTCCCACATCCTGAAATTGGTCACCTTTTGCCAAAACATGCTCCTGTTATCTTTAGGAAAGCAAGGAGTATTAAAACAATGATTGCAGCGAGCAAATTAAAAACATCAAAGGTAGTCAATAATGTAAGAGTGGATGGTTCTGTTTCTATCAAGGTTAAGGGGAACTTTGGATGTGGGAGAGGCAGATGTCTAACGTGCAAACACTTGATTAAAACTAACAAATTTAAATCTTATTCCAATGGCACCTCACATGATATAGCAGAATACATTAATTGTCTTAGTGAATATGTTATCTATCTAATACCATGTGAGTGCGGTCTACAATATGTAGGCCGCACATCAAGAGCCCTAAGCACGAGGTTTCTAGAGCATCGAAGAAACATAATAAATGGGTGCCTAACACACAACCTCTCCCGCCATTACTGTAACGAACATTCAAAAGATCCAAGGTCCCTACGAGTTATGGGTATCGAATATATCCCTCCTACCTTTATGGGTGGGGACCGCTTCAAGAGATTGTGTATGAGGGAGACCTATTGGATGTATATTTTGGATACGCTGCACCCAAGGGGACACAATGACCACATTGACACTAGCACCATAGTGTGATCACTCAAGGCGGGTGATCCTTCGGAGGTCTGGTTTGAGTGCTTTTTAGCACTCCCTCTGAACTATGGTGACGTGTCAGGTCTTTAAATGTATTATCCCACACAATCTCTGGAAGCTATGCTATACACGATCCCAATATGGGTTTTATGAGTCTCTATATTGCATCAAACTGCGGATGTGTCTGTTCTAGTCCGAGCTGGTCTCATTCTATCATTAACAGTATTTGCACCACACTCACATTTTTATTAAAGTCACTTTAGTCATTTCTTTTTACATAGCTTTATTCACACTATCACCATACATACTCACCAACACATACATATATATTAGTTTCAAGTAGTACACATTTTATCTACATATCGTGTTGGTTATTCTTCTGTCCTTGCCAAACAACAACTTTTGCTATACCTCTGATTCCAGTTGTAATCTATGATATTATGTATCAGTTATGGACCAACAACCAGTATATAGTTGTCACCCCACTCGGGCGGATCTAGTGTGCAGCAACATATTGCTGATCAATGTTGTTAAGGGTTAATAGGGTAGTTAACATTTATTGTTATCAGTTACTCCAATTCTTGATACTTTCTTTTTTACTTATTAATTGAATGCATCTAATTCACTTTTGAATTTAAATATGTTTATTAGTCTATTAACAAATGTTGTTTCCATATAATTATTTTTATATATTTTTTTGTTTACTGTCCTAAAAATTATACTAATTGAAATACAAAATCAACATATATTTATATATAATTAATATGAGCTATAACCTATTTCTCCGCAAATTCAGTGGTGTCCTCATAACCCTTCCATTGCAACTATTGCAACATAAAAATTTGAATTCATGGAATGGGTTAATACATACAATTAATGTTCTAATTAACTTTGTAATTGTGTATGCAAATTCACCTTGCTATAAATATCGTGGGGTCACAACCAATGGGTAGCCCCTGATGAAGTCATATCACATGACGAAACACGTAGGGCGTGGCTAATGCAGAGCAGGCACTTTCCCACCAGGAAAGACTGATGCAAGTTGGGAGCGGTTAAGCCAAACAGAGGAGCGGATACATCCTTGTTTCCCCTGGTGGTGCGGTGACCAAAGGCAGGCAGACGAGGACTTTGTTTCCCGGCGGGACTTCTTTTTGCGGGGCACCAGACTGGGTGGACGTCACTTCCGGTGAAGGAGACCACGCCGTGCCGGCGCCATGTGTAAGTAGGAGAAGACACTACTGCTGATCCGGTCGTTACCACTGGCATATGAGGGCCAATCTCATAACTGCACTTTATTACCGTTTTTCTTGTGAGTGGGCATTTGTCTGTTTTTAATGTTCCATAAACTTATTGTTATACTTTAATGCACTAGGTGTGCGCCTGTTTTTTTCTTTTTTCTTTCTATATATATATATATATATATATATATATATATATATATATATAAACCCTGTCTTCCCATAAGAGAAGGCACAAAAGCAGCAACACTCAGATATAGCAAAAAGACATGTATTAGCAGTGACAAAACAGCACACTATAAACCCAACGTTTCGGTCCTGGCAGGACCTTCCTCAGGGGTGTGCTACCAGACAATGACACCCAGAGAACATATATACCCCATAGTTCACCATGTGAGGACAATTAGAGGCAGCTAATTGTACAATCCTGGAGCTCCACAAGTGCAATCAGTGTATGAGGTAGTACGGCGGCCATCTTGGAAATCAGGAGACAGAGCAATGTATGCTATCGCACATGTGCAGATGAGTACAGGCTCCCCCGGTGGACAAAAAAATCCTAGCGTCCAATGTTGCTAGGAAACGCATGTGTGGCGTCATAAAGTCCTGGGAAGTCAGCTCAAAGTAAAGTTGCGCATGTGCAAGGCTCTCTGACAGCACCAGAATGTCACACCGATCTGGTACCCCATTCAGTGTCAATTGCATCAGCGTGGCAGCTCCCTAAAGAAAATGACAGTGAAGGAACAAGTGAATCAACACATAAGGGGAATAAAAACAATTTCCAGAGCTGAGGGTGACTGTTTAGATGGCAAGGGGAGGGAGGGCAAGGGGACGGAGGGATAATAAGGGAAAGGAGGAGGTAGAGCAAAAACATGCATATAAATGAGGCAATTGTAAATGGCATACTGGTTAAATATTAATATTCAGTACTGCACCATTGGGGAACAATAATGCAAAGTCCCGACAATGGAAACCTAATTATGAGCATCTATACATTAATGAAGAGAAAAGGACACAGAACAAAAATTCAAAAAATGCAATCACAAAAAACATCCTAATTTGAAATCTTCATTTAGTCCTCGCGGAGCCATTGTGTTCAGTTCAAAAATCATGCGAGTTTCAAGTTGTAACAGCAATTTGCCCCTGTCTCCTCCACGGGGGCCAGCATGTGCTTGCATGATGGGCATGCATCGTAGCGTTGCCAAGCTATGCTTGTGAACTTTAAAATATCTCGCTACCGGTTGCAGTTTGAGATCCTCATTATTCGTACTGTCAAGTAATGCCTTCCTGATGGAGGAGCGGTGCAAGCTCATACGCTCCTTCAACATACGTGTGGTTTTACCAATATAATACAGGTCACATGGACACCGGATGATGCATATAACGAATTTACTCTCACAGTTCATGTAATCCTTTATTTTAATGGCTTTTCCACTGTGTGGATGGACAAAGCTTTTCCCCAATATCATGTGTTGACAGTTTATACAGCCATGACATTTGTGTACACCGGGAGTTTTGGAGAGCCAATTCGTAGGGCTGGCATACTTGGATACCGGATCTGCCTGTGTCAATAGGTCACCTATGTTTCGGCCCCTGCGGTAACAGAATAATGGTGGTTTGGTGAAGGTTTTCCCAATCCTTTTGTCGTTTTCCAAGATGTGCCAGTGTTTCATGATACTTCTACGAATAGTACATGATGAAGTACTAAATGTGGTATTAATCCCAAAACGATCTGAAGTGCTGGTTTGGATGGTTGGTTTGAGGAGTTGATCACAGAAAAACCTTCTTGCCTTGGCTAAGGCCTCTTTGACCTCTTTGTGGTTATAACCTCTTGCAAGGAACCTCAGTCGGATGCCAAATCGCTAAGCGAAAAAAGGGTTTTTCACACAGCACAACTGCAGGGAGCTAACTTAGGTTAGGTGTAAGCCACCGCTATGAAATTTGGTGTGAATGCTGCTGTGGTCCCAACAGTAAATCAGTTATGTTTTCATTCTTATTAACTTTTATACAAAGTCATGAATAAAAGTTATTTTCTTTTTAGTGCATTAAAATTATGAGTAAAGGAATTAGCATTCAGACAGGCGGGGTAGCGGATACATTGAGGATTCACAAGTGCAGTATATGACCGGTGTAACAGGGACTTACCCTGTTAAGAAACATGCCTCTAATCCAGCAGTGTGCTTGTTAATTGCACACCTGCAATCAACCAACTCCACCTGCCTAATCAGAACTCTGTCAGAAAAAGCCTGTTCTGAGACACAGGAGGAGAATTCCTTAGTCTCACAATTGGGAGCTGAACCAAGGAATGACAGACAGGTTTTTCCTTAGACCACACTGAACTGACCAGAGGAACAGATGTCTTGAGCTGCAGAGGGACTGGACTGTATGCGGACAGCAAGACAAGGGGACCAGACCTCTAAACCTGGACAGACATTGCCTTTGCACACAAAGGTGCTGACCCAGGAGAGCAGAGAGGCTTCCCTTACAGCTACAAGAGACAGATAAGACTTTCTTTTGGGACTGTTATACAGTATATCTGCATAAATGTATATATATATTTGGGGCTGGTAATTAGTTTAGCTAACCACCCAGTTAGAGAGGGCTGTACTACATGTGTAGATATTCTCCAAAGAGGAGCAGGTTTTATTTTGCTTATTTTGAATTATTTTGCTGTTTTAAAGGGACAGGCGCAATAAAGCCTAATTTTAGTTTCACATTAAACAGTCTCCATTGCGTACCTCTGCACACATCTCTTACATATGGAGTCAAATGTTGGGATGAGAGGTGAGCCTTGAATTTCAAATGGGCTTCGGAGACTGCCTGTGAAAATGTTTGTGCATTTGCCTGCATAAGTTCCATAAACAATCTGAGCAACAAAACAAAGAATCACATAAAGCGGTGACTACAATTAAAGGGCTACACATCCAGGCAAGAAAACTACACTGCTTTGCTCCTATTGCGGTATACCATCACCCCAGAGGCATACAGAGATAAGTTCAGGACAGAGGAACACCATCCTCAGGAGTCCTTTGTGAACTATGGAGCACGCATGGCATGCCAGGTTACTCAGTGGGTGGCGGGTTGTGGCGCTACAAAGTACCACACATTTCTGGACTTGATGTTCCAGGAGCAGCTCTTGCAGCAGTGTCCCTCCGATGTGAGGACATGGGTCTTTGACCGTAAACTTAAGACCCATGTGGAAGCTGCCAGGATGGCTGACGAGTTTATTTGCAGTCATACCCTGATGGATGAAAAAGGGGCTCCCAAACAGCCGACTGGGCCATCCAAGGGAGCCAAGCAAACTACTCAGTTTGTACAGAAGCCTGCAATGGCCCACAGCAGTTCTAAGCTTGCAGAATTCAGGCATGAGAGAGAAGGTGCTACCTTTGTAACAAAGTCGGTCACATCAGACCTGACTGTCCGGACCGTGCCAGGTCCAGTGAACTCCATCTGGGCAACACTCACCAGCTGCAAATCTGGTCAACTGTGTGCGACTGGCACACACAGAGGAGTCAAGTCCAGCCACGGAATCAACCCACAGAGAGACGTCCATGGAGATATCTGTGCTTGATCCCCAGGAACCAGCAGCTGAGGCAGAGGGACCAGATTGCATCAGTCAGAAAGCAGCCCAGTGATGTCCAGCACAAACATCTGCAGAGATTGACCATTGGGGACCGGCAAGCAGATGGCTTGCTGGACTCCAGTGCCAACGTTACCCTCATCCAGCCTGATATGGTGCGACCAGAGGATTTGCTCCTGGGCACCGGGATGCAAGTGACCATGCAAGATAGAGGACCGCAGTCACTCCAAGTTGCCTGGGTCTTTTTGGATTGGGGTGCCGGTCGTGGCATGAGGGAGTGGTGTTTTTCCTGGGTTAGATGCCACAGTTTTGCTCGGCAATGACTGGGGCCTGTAACCTGTATGTTCACAGCAGAGCTAGCTCCTTTTGCAGCGATCCCTAGGAGCCAGTCATCAGGGTTCACCACAGAACCAACCCCTGTCCCTCTGCATTTGGGACCAACAGTTCTAGCGGTCTGTGCGGAGACCATACAGGTAAGCCAGACTACTGAGTCGTGACCAGTGACTTTACTTATTCCTGTTCCCCTGACAGAGATAAAGGGTGGGTGGTTAGTGTTAGGAGAAGACTTTAGGGATGCAGTGAAAGATGACTGACACGGTGGACACAAACTTATCAACACTTTTTATATTTTTGGGATTCTCGATTGAACACAACAAGGAGCAAAATAAATTGTGATTTATTCCCTTGCTAGACAAACATAAGACATTATTAAAACATGTTCTAGGTGTACCACAAATGTAATTTTTATAGGTATGTTTGTGTTTTATTTACTTTTAATTGCAAACCAAAAACCAGGGTGCTGGGTGCCTCCGTTCACGATTTAGCCCCCTTAATTGAAAGGCTTGCTTGTGGGTAGTCAAGTTCACCTACTTCTCATGTCAATTGACTTAGCTTCCCACGGCAATTGACTTTCTGCCTTTCAAGTTATGGGGCTAACAAGGTACGGATAAATTTTATCCGTAAACCACGTCAAATGTAACCGCAAGCCACTTATTCAATTGACTTGTGGTTACTGGGTCGAATCGATACAAAATGGATACCCATACTTCAAACAGACCGCTAAACGCAGCCACGCTTCTCCAATCAGTGCTGGCTTCGGCGTTCACTACTCCATCTTGTGTCTCAAAAGAATGTAGCAGGCATTGCATTTACTCCTGTTACAGCAGGCAGGTAAAAGCCTGCAAATGGGGGGGATGAAGGCTGGGACAGGGCAAGATAGCAGTGCAGTGCAAATACGTTTAACCCTTTAATTCCCAATGCGAGTTGGGGTTAATCAGCCGGGTGTAATGCCTTTATTTAGGCCTGATTAACCATGTTCTCTCCACACCTGACCCACTTAAAGCGCAGGGACAGCCCTGACCACCTCGGCCAGGGGCTGGGCTGATCTGCCAGCTCTTGAAGTTAGTATGTTCTGAGGGCTGTCATGGCGTGAAAGGTCATCAGCATTGCCATGCTCGCTTCCCTTCTTTTGCTGGATGGTAAAGTCAAATTCCTGTAAGATGAGACTCCAGCACAAAAGTTTAGCATTTTCCCCTGACACCCACTGTAACCAACTCAAGGGATTGTGAACTGTAATAACAGTTAAAGGTCGGCCATACAGATAGGGCTGTAACTTCTTTAGAGCCCATACTATGGCTAGACACTCTTTCACAATGGTGGCATATGCCACCTCTCTGGGCACCAGCTTGCGGCTCAGATACACCTCTGAGTGTTCACTGTCCTCCTCCCCCACATGGCTGAGTATAGCACCAATGCCATAATCCGAGGCATCAGTCTCCACCAAGAACTTTTTTGCATAGTCTGGTGCAGCAAGAATAGGGGCACTGGCCAATGCAGTCTTTAATGCCTGAAAGGAGACCTCACAGGCCGGAGACCATCTCTCTGTGAAAGTTCTTTTCTGGGCTGATTCCGCAGCTGGGCTTGACTCCTCTGTGTGTGCCAGTCGCACACAGGCAACCAAATTCACAGCTGGTGAGCGTTGCACCAGATGGGGTTTACTGGACCTGACATGGTCCGGAAAGTCAGGTCTGATCTTTATTATAAGCCTGGTTAACCCTTTCCTTGCCACACCCTTCACCATCCTTCTTGTCCCAATTTTGCAGTGCATTCCCTGCCTGTAGTAATGGGGTTTATATACAAACTGTACTTTTGGTTTTTGGACACAAGATAGGCTGCATTCTTACTGATGCAATCTGATGTCTCTCATTCTCCACTGCTGGTTCCTTGGCGTCAAGCGCAGATCTCTCCAAGGACGTTCCTCTGTGGGTTGATTCTGCAGCTTGACTTGGCTCCTCTGTGTGTGCCATTCGCACACAGGCGACCGGATTCACAGCTGGTGAGCGTTGCCCCAAATGGGGTTCACTGGACCTGGCATGATCTGGACAGTCAGGTCTGATGTGACCTTTATTATAAACCTGGTTAACCCTTTGTACTATACAAACTGTACTATTGTTTTTTGGACACAAGATAGCGTTGTGAGCACTGAACCAAGCGATGATTGAAGAAGTATGGCTGTGAATGGGAGGGCCACTTTGAAGAATAGGAATCCATTTTCAAGTACTCGACCTCGCAACCGCAAAGTCAATTGAATAAGTACTTTGCGGTTAAATCGGAAGTGGATGCTGTCAAAATGTATCCCTCATCTTGTTAGCGTTCTTAACTTGAAAGTGGAAAGTCTATTGACGTGGGAACAAGGTTAACCAAAGAACCCACAATAGAAGCCTTTCAATAAAGTCTGCTAACTTGAGAACCAAGGGGGCTAGCACTCTGATTTTTGGAGTGCCGCCCAGAATAAAGAAACCATGCACTCACATATAAAGTTTATTCCCGTAGCATAAGCAGAAAATACTTTATTAATAACATGTACTTTACTGTTAGTTTTAAATGCACAGTCAGGAAAGATTTTTTCTGCAAGCCCGGGAAAAATCATTTAATATGTAAATATACTAATGGTGAATGAGCATAGGGTATTTTCCTCCCTGTACTTCATAGAGCCCCTGCTATGTGGGAGACTCTGAGTCTAGTGAAGTTTAGGGTTGAAAAGCCTCAGAGTTTCCAAGTGTAAAAATGGCCGGGAAGTTGCAGAGTTCCAGATCCCGGTACTCCGCATGAGCCATTGACACTTTGGGACCAAACTCTAGACTGGGGGTCGCCAAGTTAGGGGTGGACCACCGGTATGGTACTGTAAACTGCATAGGTGTCAAGCTGTCACATGTGCTTAGCAAACCGGAAAGCTCTTTTTGCCCGTTCTGCAAACTCCAGGAAAATCGGGGATTGGTGGGTTAAATGTTCCCACGGAGGGGATTGGGGATGCATGTTAGAGATAGGTATGTGAACCCTATAAACCTGCCTGCCGAGCTATCCCGTGTGATTCATGATTTATCCAAGCTCTGCTCAAGATTCTGTTCAAGTACAGCGGTAGCGGTTCCAGGACGCACGGGGTTAACAACATCATAACTAAGGATTTACCCCCTACTTCAGGAATTCATTATCCCTGGAGATTCCCAAACAAATTCTAACAAACTAACACAAAATTATTTCATCTGGCGGAGATATTAGGTCGGCAACTTGTGACCTAGCCAAAGGGATTTTTAATCAGAGATTTTAATTCATCTGCTTTCGAGCAAAGGACAATTTTTTTTGTTTCCCCGTCCCAGTAAGTGTTGTATTAAGTGTATTCTGAGGTTGTCGTGTGTTTGTCTATTAAGGAAATAAATGATAATTTATTTTGCCCTCCTTGTTGTGTTCAATCGAGAATCCCAAAAATATAAAAGTGTTAATAAGTACTGGTCCACCGTGTCAGTTACAAGCCGGCATATAATGTATCCATGCTGGCTTTGATCGGTAACCGCAGACCACTGGTGGTTATTATGGTTATTCACCTCAAGTGGATAACGAGACAGCCGGATATATTGTAGCAAGAAGGTATTTCAGCTAAACCGCAGACCACTTATTCAATTGACTTTGCGGTTTCAACGTCTGTGGTCTGGAAACTGACACCCATCTTAAATGCAGTTACTTACTCGCAGGCACACTTATGCAATTTAGCGCTTGGCACAGCACTAGATGCTCCCACTTGTGTCGCAAATACAGTTTGCACATTTCCCATTCATTCACAATACTGCAGCTAACTGCTGGGGCAGTAAAACAGGAACAATAAAGATAGTGTAGGGGAAAACATGGCATTATGGGGACCATACAATACAATGGTTGTTATCCGAAGCCGTGGTCGATGGTAGAGCGGGGATCCAATAACAAGCCGAAGTCCAGGGGTACAAAAGAGACAGGTCCAGGAGCATGTGTCACAACACGAGTCAGGCAAGGCACAGGAACAGACAAGATCTAAGAAGCAGCGAGCACAGCACAACAGTGTTTACGTTCAGCAAAGTGAAAGTAAAACAGGAAGGCATTTAAAGGGGAAAGCACCAATCAGGAACCAGCAGATGATGACCTCACACATATGTCACCAGCCGATAGAGCAGGATTGGCTGCTGGTGTAACACAGCTGATGCTGCTAGTGTTCGTTGCCGTGCGGCGTGCGCACGTACGAGGAGTGCGGCGCAGAGTGGGTGCGCCGCCAGAGAGAGTGTGTGCCTTGGTGATACTGCGGGAGTGCGCTTCCATGGACGAAGCATTGCGCAGCTGCGTGCGCACAGATAGCGGTCTGTGAATGACAGAGGTACAGCCACGTGATGCATGCTGGGTGCCGATTTGGGTGAAGAGACCTTGAGATGAATATTCTTCATAGACAGCCAGACCTTTTGACCAGGAGTAAAGATGGAACCTCCCTACGGTGACGATCGGCTTTTTTCTTTTGCATATTGATGGCTTGTCTCAGGTTCCCCTGAATTTTCTCCCAAGAGACCTGGGGGCACTGGATTCTGTCCTCGGCGACGGGAACTCCCGAACTGGAGACTGTGGAAAGAAAAGCCGAGGGATGAAATCCATAATTCGTGAAGAAAGGGGACTGTTGAGTGGACTCATTACTAAGGTTATTATGTGAAAACTCTGCACATGGGAGGTGATCAGACCAATTGTCCTGTGAATCTAAGATAAAAAAGCGCATGAACAGTTCTAATGACTGATTGGTCTTTTCCGTTTGTCCATTAGTTTGCGGGTGGTACCCAGAGGAGAAATGAAGTGAAATGCCCAGACGTTGGCAGAAGGCTCTCCAGAATCTGGAGATAAATTGCGAGCCTCGGCCTGAGACTATGACTTGTGGAGTACCGTGGAGTCTGAAAATCTCCTTGATGAAGACCTCTGAGAGTTTAGGCGCGCTGGGCAAACCTTTAAGTGGGATGAAATGCGCCTGTTTTAAAAAGCGATCCACGACCACCAATATGGTTTCCAACTAAGGGCATGGTGCCTTATGCATAAACCCAAAGCCATCGTTCTTACAGAAACATGGCTATCCCCTAAAACCCCTGATGCAAATATCACCATTCAGGGATACTCCATTTTTAGGAGAGATAGGTCAAAGAGAGGAGGAGGGGTGTTATTTTATATTGCAGACACCTTACAATTTACACTGTTAAATTGCCCACCAAGTCCACCCTCTTTTGAAACTCTAGTTGGCAAAATCTGCCTCCCCTTTTCTAAGCCCATCTTGCTTGCTGGAATCTACCACCCCCCTAAAGCCCCTCTACAATCCCTGACTGATATCACCCAATTTCTTGGCTCCATTTCCTCTCTGAATGAGAAGAGTGAGCTGCTAGTTCTTGGGGATTTCAACTTCAATTGGCTTGACCCTAAAAACCACAAAATCCAGATACAACTCAAGTCACTTAACCTATCGCAACTCATTTCCCAACCCACACGGACAAACCTGAAATCGCATAACCATTCCTTGCTAGACTGGATTCTCTCCTCAAACCCCAGCAGAATCCAATCCTCTGGCATCCTTCCTGATATTTTCAGTGACCATGCAATAGTGTACTGTGTAAGGAAAATTAAACCGCCCCATTCAAGCCCTAAAGTTCTCCTCACTAGAACATTTAAAAACTTTAACCCACAACAGTTTCTGGATGACCTTACCAACTGCCCATGGCACAGAATCGATTTAATTCCCGACCCCGATTCTGCGCTCGACTATTTCCAATCCGAATTCTTAAAACTCTGTGATACCCATGCTCCACTACGCAAAATAAGGGTACGGGGGGCCCACCTTCCATGGGTTACACCTGACCTTATAGCACTCTACCAGTTCAGGGATGCCTTGTGGAAAAGCTACAAAGTAACTGGCACTACCAAGGATCTCAATCACTACAGATGCATGCGGAACATGTGCACAAGGCAAACAAGGCATGCAAAAGCACAATATTACTCTGAAAATCTCCACCAGAATACATCAAACCCAGCTAACTTCTGGAAGGTTATCAACAATATTTTCCAGCCTCCTAACCATCAACAACCAAGTAATATCACTAAGGGGGATATTACTCTGACAAACACCACTGACATTGCAAATGCATTCAATGACTACTTTGTGGGGTGTGCCACTAACTTATTAGCGAAACGCAGCACAAACCCCAAACATGAATCTCATCCTGGGAGTATCCCTACAGTCCCACCCCCTCCCAACACTGCCCACAATTTTCAATTTAGCCCAGTATCTGAAGAGGAGATTACACAAGCGCTCCTCAAACTAAAACTAAGCAGCCAATGTGGACCCGACTTACTACAATCTAGGTTCCTACGACTTGGTGCCCCAGCCATTGCCAAACCAATTGCGTCCATAGTCAACTCTATCCTGTCTGCAGGCCATATCCCTAAGACCTGGAAAACTGCCAGAGTTGTCCCAATCTTTAAAAGTGGGGACACAAAAACTGTCTCAAACTACAGGCCAATCTCCCTTCTCCCAATTCTATCCAAAGTCATGGAAAAATGTGTCCACTCCCAATTAAGCGATTTCTATAACAAGACAAATTTCCCTAGCCAATTCCAATCTGGTTTTCATCCCAAACACTCCACCGTAACTACCCTGCTAAAAGTTTGCAATGAAATCCAGTGTGGAATGAAACGGGGACAACTCACTGGTGCAGTATTCCTAGATTTTGCAAAGGCTTTTGACACAGTTGATCATGTTATCCTGCTTAACAAACTCCAGAGTTCTGGAATAGGGAAACATGCTTTAAACTGGTTTCAGTCCTACCTATCAGGAAGATCCCAACATGTGTCCATCTCAGGCTCTAACTCCAACCCCCTGGATATCACCTGTGGTGTCCCACAAGGCTCTGTTCTGGGGCCCCTACTCTTCTCAGTGTTCATTAATGATCTTCCCACAGCTTGTAAGGAAGCCTCAATACACATGTATGCAGATGACACAATCCTATATGCACACAGCCATAGCCTCTCTGACCTTCAACACATACTTCAGTCTGACTTTTTGAGACTCGAAAACTGGATTTCCCAAAACAAACTGTTTTTAAACACTGACAAGACTGTAACAATGGTATTTGGGACCAAGACTAAATTTGTAAAGCTTCCAGTGACTGAGCTCCTGATTAGAACCAATGCTAACACCACCCTAACACCTGTCACTAGTTTTAAATACCTGGGCCTATGGTTTGACTCCCACTTAACATTCGGGATGCACATTGATACCCTGACAACCAAGACCTATGCCAAACTAGGGGTACTTTACAGGAACAAATCCTCCCTAAGTCTCCTGGTCAGAAAGCGTATTGCACAGCAGATGCTAATGCCAATTATTGATTATGGAGACATAGTATATGGCTCGGCTCCTCAAACCCACCTTAGCAAACTTGACACCATCTACAATTCAATTTGTCGTTTTGTTCTCCAATGCAACTACAACACACATCACTGCGAAATGCTCAAAGAACTAGATTGGTCAACACTAGAGTCTAGGCGCAAAGTTCACCTTTCCTGTCTTGCCTTTAAATTCTTCATGGGCAAGCTACCCAGCTACCTGAACAAGCTCCTCACCCCTACCACCTGCAGCACTTATCACCTGAGATCAGACTCCAAAAGACTATTCATGGTCCCAAGACTCAACAAAGTATCCGGACATTCCTCCATCTTCTTCCGTGCACCCCAAAACTGGAATAACCTACCAGAGACTCTCATATCCACCACCAGCTTAAGTTCTTTCAGATCTAATGCTGTCTCACACTTTAATCTGGTCTGTAACTGTTTCATACGCTCATAATATATATTTTCTTTAACTGTGCACGCAATGTCTTGTATATAATGTATACCTTGTTCATTTATGTAACTGTACTTGTAACCATGTATTATTTGTTTTACTCTGTGCCCAGGACATACTTGAAAACGAGAGGTAACTCTCAATGTATTACTTCCTGGTAAAATATTTTATAAATAAATAAATAAATAAATCCCTTTAGAGCTGGGTAACTCCACAATAAAGTCCATCGAGAGATGCGTCCATGTACGATCTGGGATTGGAAATGGTTGAAGAAGGCCTGCCGGCCTATTGCGATGCGTTTTATTCTGAGTGCATGTGGGAAACGAAGCCACAAATTTTTCAATGTCTTTTCACATGCCTGGCCACTAGAAGGTACGCTCCAACAAGTCGATTGTTCTCCTGGTGCCAGGATTACCAGTGGTCCTGGAAGAATGACCCCATTCCATCACTTTCCTATGGAAGTTCGTGGGAGTGAACAGGCGTCCTTCTGGAACCTTGAGGCCTACAGGGATGTTACGTGTGGTAAGGCGTCGAAAGTTTAGGCAGACAAAATACATGCGGGAGGAAGTATAGTCTGTTGACGATCCTCTGCTCCATCCTCGACCAGGAATTGTCCGGATAGTGCATCGGCTTTTATGTTTTTGGAGCCAGGAATATATGATATAAGAAAGTTAAAACAGGTGAAAAATAGGGACCACCGTGCCAGTCGTGACCCCAAGCGACGCAGACCTTCAATGCACAGTAGATTCTTGTTGTCAGTCAGGATAGTGACCGGTGTCTCAGTACCCTCGAGAAGGTGTCACCATTCTTCTATGGCCATCTTTATTGCGAGGAGTTCGCGGTTTCCTACATCGTAGTTTCTCTCCGCAGAAGAATTTTTTTGGAAAAAAAAACGCACATGGATGCAGGCGGGCCTGCGGGTTTTTCCTCTGAGACAGTATTGCCCCAACTCATACGTCGGAGGCGTCCACTTCCAGTGTGAAAGGTAACCCTGGATCTGGGTGTACCAAGATGGGGGAAGAAGAAAAGACTTTCTTTAATTTTTTAAACGCTCTGGTGGCTTCGGGAGACCAGTGTGTGGATCCGCCCCTTTTTGGGTTAAAGCCGTGATAGGTGCCACTATAGAGGAGAAGTTTTGAATAAACCGCAGATAGTAATTTGCGAACCCAAGAAATTATTGGACGCTTTAAGAGATAATGGACACGGCCAGTCCGTAACTGCTTTGACCTTGTCGGGGTCCGGGCCGAGTCCGGTGTGCAAAATAATGTAACCGAGGAAGGAGGTTGAAGACTGGTGAAAGTGGCATTTCTCCAGTTTGACAAAGAGCTTATTCTCCCATAGCCTTTGAAGAACTTGTTTAACATGTACTGGATGTTCCTGAATGTTTTTGGAGTAGATCAAAATGTCATCCAGGTACACGATTACATGTTGGTCTACAGTAGCAGGTCCCTGAAGATTTCATTAACGAAGTCTTGAAATACGGCTGGTGCATTGCAGAGACCAAACAGCATCACTAGGTACTCGTAGTGCCCATCGCGAGTATTGACTCCCTGACGAATCCTTACCAAGTTGTTGGCCCCTCGTAGTTCCAACTTGGTAAAAATGTTGGCGCCCTGTAGCCTATCGAACAGTTCAGAGATTAACGGAAGAGGATAACGATTCTTGACGGTAATCTTGTTGAGACTGCGATAGTCTATACAAGGACGGAGCGATCCATCCTTCTTTTTTACAAAAAAGAAGCCTGCGCCAGCAGGTGAGGAATATTTTCGAATAAAACACTTCTGAAGATTCTCCTGAATATATTTTTTCATAGCTTTAGTCTCAGGCAGAGACAGTGGATAGGAGCAACCTGTAGGCGGAATGGCACCGGGCAACAAATCGATGGGGCAGTCATATGGGTGATGCGATAGAAGTTCCTCTGCCTGCCATTTGTAGAACACATCCCGGAAGTCTTTGTATTCTACTGGAAGTTGTACTCTGTCTGGTTCAGGTACTGACACTCCCACCAAAGCCTTGAAAGGGGGTAAGCAATGCTTCTGACATTGAGGACTCCAGCGGATAGGCAAACACTCCGTCCAGTCGATTAGGAAGGGGTGTGTGTCTGCAGCCATGGAAGCCCCAGTATGACGTCCACTGAGGGGGTATGGATGGCGTCCAATTGTATAGTCTCGGAGTGAGACTCCCCGATTAATACTTGGATGGGTACCGTCTGAAGGGAGATGAAAGCGGGTTGCAGTGGCCGACCGTCTATCGCTTTGAGATCCAAGAGACGATCCTAATGTACAAAGGGTATTCAGTGTCTCTCTGCAAATCCTTGATCATTTAAGTTTCCCCCCGATCCGGAGTCCAGAAAGGCCTGTGTTGTGACTCAGAAGGTCACTCCGGATATGGTGATAGTGAGGTTGATCCTAGTGGAAGGTTGCAAGGAAGGTAAGGATGTGGTGCCCAGCGTGATCCTCCTGACTCTTACTAGGCTGTGATGTTTTCCCAATCTCAGCGGGCAGGTAGCCAGTAGGTGCCCACTGTTCCCGTAGTATAGGCAAAGGCCTTTGCGTCGTCTGCGCTGCCTCTCACCAAATGAAAGCCTGGTCCCTCCTAGTTGCCTAGGTTCGTTTAGCGTTGGTGCTGCGGAAGGCACAGGTCCTGCTGGATGACAGGTAGAAGGTTGTATACCTTGTTGTTGTCTGCCCCTCTCCATTCTTCTATCCTGTAGATGCAGATCCATGCGGATGCAAAGAGCCACAAGGTCTTCAAGTCCTTCAGGACGGTCTTGGGACACCAACTTGTCTTTGAGATGCTCAGACACCCCCTGCCAGAATGCTGCCTACAGGGCCTCGTCATTCCATCCGGTCTCAGAGGCCACGGTCCGGAACTCCAGCACGTAGCAGGCCACGGTACGGTCCCCCTGAGAAATGTTGAGAAGGGTAGAAGCGGCATTAACCTTGCGACCAGGTGTGTCGAAGACCCGCTGGAACTCAGCGGTGTAGAGATTGATATCGGAGGTCAGGTCTGGTCATTGCTCCCAGATCGGAGAGGCCAGGCCAGGTCGTCGTCGGTCACAAGGGAAATTATATATGCCACTTTCAAGAGTTGGGAGAAAAAATGAGAAGGAAGCAGTTTGAACTGTATTGAACATTGGTTCAGGGATCCCCGACAACCCAAAGGATCCCCAGCATAGCGGTTAGGGGTAGGTAATCGTGGTTCAAAAGTCGGGGCCACTGGAGTGCAAATAGGTATAGATGCTGCGGGGTTACTAGTAGAGGCAGAAAGAAACCTGACCCTGTCAGATAGGGCGTCTAGGTCTTGCTTAAGGTGATCTAGCTGTTTGTCCTTGTGAGCACAGGATCTGATGATTTGCTGAAACCACACGTCATATTTGTCCAATCGTTGACCCACTCCCAGCGGGGTCCATGTTTGTTGGGCTGAATATGATGTCATGCTGCACCCACCACAAACAGGACTAGACCGCGGGGCTGAGGTGGGGATATATATAACCGCCACCCTACAACCATGGAGCTAGGTCCGGAATGCATACTCAGTTTCGTGGAGCTGGGTCTGGGTAGGAGAGTTCGGGGAAGCCGTGGTACTTGCCGTGATCCGGGGTTGGAGAGAGAAGAATGGTCGTTATCTGAAACCGTGGTCGAGGAGAGAGCGGGGGTCCAATAACAAGCCGAAGTCCAGGGGTAGAGAAGTGTCATGCCTGTATGCCCGCAGACCTGGCTAGACCCCAGAACTGAGGTGGGAACGGTATGATACCACACACCCACAGCAATGGGAGCAAGTTCAGAGTGTGGTATGGCGTTGCTGGGCCTGTTGGAAGAATTGTTAGTTTATACTTGCAATGCTTGGGGATGTCCGTGAGAATAGTCGTGTCCGTGTGCCAATGTTCAGGAGTCCAGAGGTTAGCGAAGTCGTATGCGTAGCAGGGTTCAAAGGGTTACCAGAGAGCAGAGTAGTCCAGGATAAGCAGGGGTCAAAACCAGGGAAATCCAAGATAACACAGTAGCAGGAAACAACAGGAACACAGAGGGAGCACAGCATAGGTCAAGTACACACAGGGAAACAGGAACTATGCAGAGCTAGGACGAAGTGGACAGACAGGGGTTATAAAGGAGGGCATACCAATAGGAGAGAGGGGAGGAGTAGAGAGAAGTGGGAGACGACGGGGGATAGGACAGGGAGAGAAGAGGAGGAGACAGAAGGGGCAGTCAGGGGAATGGCCTTTAGGGATTGGGAGGCGGAGTCCTGGGGAACAGCATAAGAGGAGCCTGTGCGCGCGCCCCCAGTAAGCTGGGGATGCGCGCGCACAGATTGCAACACAGAGAGGGACCGCATGGAGCAAAGGAAGACTGCAGGAGGAGCACGGAACTCAAAGACGAGGACCTCGCGTGTGACATGCGACTGCGAGATGGCATGCAGAGGCAGAGAGGAGGAAGCAGGTGAGTCAGGGAAAGCAGTGGCGGAGCATGTGTGCGAGCCCTCCGGGGGCTGAGGGAGCGCACGCACCGGACGCATCACCAGGCGTGTGGAACGCCGCGCCGCGGGCACCACGCAAGGAGGATGCAACGGGACGGATGGCACCACAGGGGAAGGTAAAGCGGCCAGCGCGGGCGAGAGGGAGCAGGGAGGATCAAAGCAGGGACTCATGGAGCGTGTGGGTATGCGAGACCTGCGGGGAGAGAGGTAGAAGGTAAAGGAGAGGAGTGGGAAGGAGTAACAGGGGCAACAGGAGATGGGAGAGAGGGACAAGGAGGGGAAGGAATCTCCTGAGTCGTCACAAGAAGAGACAGGTCCAGGTACGAGCAGGGGTCACAACAAGAGTCAGGCAAGGCACAGGAAAAGACAAGATCCAAGAAGCAGCGAGCACAGCACAACAGTGTTTATGTTCAGCAAAGTGAAAGTGAAACAGGAAGGCATTTAGAGGGGAAAGCACCAATCAGGAACCAGCAGATGATGAGCTCACACATAAGCCACCAGCCGATAGGGTAGTGCAGGATTGGCTGCAGTTGTAACACAGCCTATGCTGCTAGTGTTCGTTGCCAGGCGGCGTGCGCACGTACGAGGAGCGCGGCGCAGAATGGGTGCTCCGCCAGAGAAAGTGTGTGCCGTGGTGATACTGCGGGAGTGCGCCTCCGCAGATGAAGCATTGCACAGCTGTGTGTGCACAGATAGAGGTCTGTGAGTGCCAGAGGTATAGCCATGTGACGCGTACTGGGGGAGGAGCATGGTGGCAATTCTGATAGGAGTATGCTCCCACCTCATTGGACTGTTCTCCCTATTTATGCTCAGCCTGCCCTCTGGCACATCAGCTGAGCATAACCTTGTTTATGTACGCTGTGTTCACTGCAGTTCTGCCTCCTGTCTGAGCCTTGCCTGTCTTGTCCTGTGTTGCCTGACCTTGTTTGCTTTATGGATTCCGCACTTCTCCGCTCCTGACCCAACTTACCAATGATGATCCGTACCTCTCCGCTCCTGACCCTGGCTTACCCACGACAATCCGCACCTCTCCAATCCCGACTGTAGCGGAAATAGGGTTAATCAGCGCATTAATAAAGGCAGTATGCTCGGCTGGTTAAAACTACTTTGCATTGGGGATTAAAGGGTTAATTTTATATGCACTACACTTGTATCATTTTCCCCTTTTTACCTTATTGTCCCCGTTTTGCAGGCTTTTCCCTGCCTGCTGTACTGAAAATTAATGCATTACCTGCTATATCCTTCTGAGACACAAGATGGAGTAGTGAGCGCCCAAGCCAGCGTTAATTGAAGACACTTGGCAAAAGTTAAAGGGCCACTTTGTAGAATGGGTATCCATTTTCTATCGGTTTGACCCTGTAACCACAAGTCAATTGAATAAGTGGCTTGCGGTTGAAGTCTGAAGGGTTTAAATGATAGAATGTATCCAGTCCCGGTTAGGAGCGCAACTTGAAAGGCAGCAGGCAATTGCCGTGGGAAATCGGCTAACTACAAGTCAATTGACGTGGTAAGCCCATAGCCCAGCATTGCCGGTTCCAAGAGAAACTCGGGAACTGAATGGGCTAGCACCCTGATTTTTGGTATGCAGCCCCAGAGTGACACCCCAAGCACATACATATTAAAAATATAACTTTCGGATAAGTGGAATCCATATTTTTAGTAAAGTGCTTTTTTTGGCTGCAGTTTAAATGTACAGACAGGATACAATTTTTTCTGCTAGTCTTTGTAATGCGGCCAGTGACAAATGCTTTACACACATTAGCTGGGGGCACTTTTGTCTGCAAACTTCAGAGACCCCCTGTTATGGCAGTGCCTATGGGTCTAGAGGAGTGTTGCGGATGAAAGACCCCGAGCCGCAAAGTGTGAATTAGCAGGAAAGCTTGCTGAATGGGAAATCCTATTAGCTATCTGGGCATGTTCACACCTTGGGTCCAACTCCTAGTCTGGAAGACACCAGGCAAAAGGGGAGTACCCATATGGTAAGCAGCCAAAGTGTCAGGTTGGCACAGGCACTGTACCAACCAGAAATGCCTGCAGTGCCCAATCTGCAAACTGTGGGGAAAAGGGAGATTGGTGGGTTGGAGGTTCCCACTAAGGGGAATGGGCGGGTATGTTGTAGATAGGCTATCAGACTCTAGATTCTCCTGATGAAGCACGTGGTTGTTAAACGCATAGAGGTCACGTTGGGGAGCTCTGCGCATTTACCGATTGTCTGGAGAGGCAGAACCAGTAAGCAGCAGCAGTTTCTTCCTTATGCCAGCGTGTTCGCATCGTCCGGACACTTCCGTGTCCCCGCTTGGCACCCGCTGGTGCTTGTGGTCAGTACTTTCTCCCCCCCATCTGGTTTTTAACCCTTGCAAGCCGTTCACCTCACTAGAGTGTATGTCCTAGCAGGGTAGTTCTATTGTGAGTGTGTTATTATTGTGTGCTTCATTGTAAGCTGGTATTAAGGGTAGTGTGTGTAAGATTTCCCCTCTCTTTCCCTTGTATCTTTTATTTATTTTTTGTTCTTGTTTTTATTGTGTATGTACTGTGCATTTTTCACTGCATCTCATTGTGGTCATTGTGACCTAGTATTCATTAAAAATATATCTTTATGCTAATCCGCTGTGCGCTTTTGCGCCTTGTGTTTCTTCAGGCTCCAGACTAAAAATACATGCTCCCCGAGCTATCCCCGTTGTCTTTCGTTTACCATGTGATCGGATAACCACGTCGCTTCTAATAGCGGATAAGAGCAGCAGCAACGACCCCAGAATGCTATGAGTTAATTACATTGGAACCAGGGACATAACTCTGCTTCAGGAATTTGTTAGTGCTGGGGTTTACCAAACGATACCCAACGGACCAGAACGAACTTTGCATTACTTACTTATATTGGGCTGGCAACTTGCGCCCCTTGCAAAAGGACTGCATTTTAAAAGACAGTATTCTGGTGCTTTGTTGCACCTCTGGACATTTTATCCTGTTCTCTTCCTGAGTAAGTGTTTTTCCAAGTTTATTCTAAGGTTGTTGTGTGTCTGTCTAGTAAGGAAATAAATGTCAGTTTATTTTGCTCAACTTGTGGGCTCAATCGAGATCCCGAAAATATAAAAAGTGTTGAAAAGTTGTGTCGCCGTGACACCGACCTTGGCAAAAGTACCTGCAACGATCCGTACCTCTCCAATCCAGACCTCGGCAAGTATCACTGACCATCCTGACCTCTCCTAACCCGACCCGTTTACTCGACCTATCTACGCTGCAGACGCGCCCTCGTGGCTGTGGGTTGGCGTTTACCAAATCCCCACCTCGGCCTCGCGGTAACCCCTTGTTTGTGGTGAACGCATCATTTCAAGAATCTACCAGTGATCAGCTTTTCCCGTGTTAGTCTGTACTCCATGCGGACCGAGTTGACCCACGTTTTTTTTATGGCAGTATGACTCCATATTCGCGCTCCATAACCGAATATTCAAACAGACACCTGGCACACAAATCTCACCTCTAAGAAACACACAATACGCTGTGCTGGGTTTAATGGGCGGTGGGGGGGGGGTCTAAAATCTGGCGATTAATGAGGAGAGGGAAAGATGGGTGAATTAATCGGGGTGGGGCTGCTCCTTAACTATGTCCTGGGCCCCAAGATTCCTATTGTCGACCCTACGTGATTTACTGTATGAATAATGCTCTGAAATCAGACAAACAGCTTCCAGAATTGATGGGATTATCGGAGTCTTGGGCTATAATTGTTCTTGCAGCTGTACGTACTGCACCGACACACTTTATTCGAGCAAATACCCAGTATGTACCTGGCAGATACCTGGAATGCGCCGCTCCTCACCTCTGACAAGCCCCGTTGCGTTTGCCTTCCCAGCCTGGGTTCATGCCTGGCTGATGGGTGGCTGATCTGTTAAATGATAATGATTAGGATTTAATAGGCTGCAATGCTTCGCGTGTCTACCAGATGGCATAAATTCATGAATTGTAATGCAGTATATATATATATATATACTGTGCAGTATTGCAGCCAGTGGGAATAAAATGCTTCAATCCCTGCCTGGAAAATAACCCAATGTACTCGGGCAGAAAACAGTCACAAACCTCAATACACCCGGGTATACCCGAATTCGTGGGACTAGCCGAGCTCGAATAAATTGTGTCACCAGTGTATGTAAAATGGGTACATGTCATTTAATGTTAATTCTTGAATACATAAACTTTCTAACTTAAATATATAGTTTTCAATAAATACATATAAAAACATTACTGTGCATTTTGTAACTATAGTGGTTTGTTTGTAAGATATGACAATGCTTGGAATGAACACTGTAGTTCTGCACATAGAATAGAAAAACACCCTAATCTAATGTCGGTACCCGAAGCGTATGTAGATAGAGCGACAGAAAGTGATAACACTGGCATTTAAACATATTTCAACCCACTTCAAAGGCTAACTACTTACAGTGCCACAAAGATATTGTTTGAACTTTAATTTGTGAGAAGTGCTAAAGCTAACTCATTGTCAGGGCACTGGGAATATGACAGTAACTCACATTAACATGCTTTGTGTTCTTTAGTGAATCCAGCACACTTTTATGTCACTTGATTTTGTGATTACAGGCATACCCCGCATTAACGTACGCAATGGGACCGGAGCATGTACAGTATGTAAAGCGAAAATGTACTTAAAGTGAAGCACTACCTTTTCCCACTTATCGATGCATGTACTGTACTGCAATCGTCATATAAGTGCATAACTGATATAAATAACGCATTTGTACCAGGCTCTATAGTCTCCCCGCTTGCGCACAGCTTTGGTACAGGTAGGGAGCCGGTATTGCTGTTCAGGACGTGATGACAGGCGCATGCGTGACCTACCGTTTGCCTATTGGGCGATATGTACTTTCTCGCGAGTGTACTTAAAGTGAGTGTACTTAAAGCGGGGTATGCCTGTATAACTTCATGAATCTCTAAATAAAGCCGTACAGGGATATATCTTACCTGAGACACTGAGCCCCAGCAGCAGGCACACAGTGGCAGCAATATGCTTCACAGTCATGGTCACGATGAGAACGAGTCCACAGGTCACTAACTCTGAAAGAATAAGGGGGATATACCAGTAGCCACAAGTTGTGCATATCCACATGGGAAAAGATATTTTTATTGCCCTTTGCACATGTCTAAACCGTGCGGGACAGGCACTTTTACACGTAGTTTCATTCTTCCACTTCATGAATGTATGTATGTATATTGTATAGTATTGTATTGTATGTCTTTATTTATACAAGACATAAATGTACATAGCGCTTCACAGTAGTAATACATGTTGTAATCATATAAATATGATATCTTTATTCATTAATGTACATACTGTAGTGATTCACAGCAGTAATACCCATGACAATCATATAAATAACACATAATATAAATAACACATATTATAAATAACACATAATGGGAAGAAGCGCTTCAGATATAAAAGTGACATTTAGAAAAAGGAGTCCCTGCCACGAAGAGCTTACAATCTAATTCAAATGCCAGCATTTTGACCATAAAGGCTCAAACTTTCATTTTTTAGAGAGAGAAAGAAAGAGAAAGAGAGAGAAAGAGAGAAAAAGAGTGAGAAAGAGAGAAAAAGAGAGAGAAAGAAAGAGAGAGAGAGAGAGAGACTTTTGAAAACTCTTTATTATACTAAAAAAGTTTCAATATAAAACACTTTAAACAGAAATATAAGTTACATATAAAATGTCAACTCGTCATTTTCACCAAGACTACAAACAGCATCTCTCACACACCATTTCTTAACAAACATTTGAAAATTACTATAAATTGCATAAAAACGATAATCAATCCGAATTCTGGACAGAACCAAAATTCAGGAAAACATTTATAAGTCCAACACCAAGCTGTTTATTATTTGTAGATTTTAAGATTGCAAACTTTGCCTGACCAATCAAGAAATTTGCCAGGCAAATGAAAAAACTCTTTTTTGAGGTGTACCACACATCCATAATGAACACTTGTTTAGAAAAAGGTAGATGCAAACTAAAAAACAAATGCTCGCATAAATCTAAAGTAGGCCGTAATCTGGCACAGTCACTAAATAAATGAAAAACAGTTTCATGGAGCTGTACAAAATGGGCAATCGGTAGAGACATTAGAATCAATACGGTGTACAATGGTTGGTTGCAATAATGCCACTCCAAATCCCCTGATCTTTTTGGATTGGCAACTTGTACAAAGTTCTCCATGCTGGACAGTGAGACTCACTAATAGACAAATGCTGCCTCCATTTTGTATCAACTAAGCCATTTAAAATATGAAAATGGCAAACCTTTACTGTTAGAACATACAAATCTTTCTTTCCTACAGACTCAAAGACCAGCCCCTCCATTTTAGTCAGATTCAACAACAACCCTGGTACAGTACATACTCTCCACTCTCCACTGCAGGGGAAATAAAAAAATAAATACAACTGTTTCCTTCATTAGGAAAAACATGATCTACAAAACATGGGTATAAAAGATCAAGAACCTGATTTGGCAGTTTATCAACAAAGTCTTGTAAGCATTTCTCAACAAAACGACTTGACCTAATTTGAAACAATGCAGCCACCTCTTGGGGACATTTCCAAGAAAACTTCTGAAAATCAATAAGATGACACACTTTAGTTATCCCAGCCCTGACAAATGTACAGACAAGACTATGATTTTTGAAGTACTGAGAAGGTAATAAAATATTAAAAAAACAAGGGCTGCTGCAAAAGCCAAGACACGCGCATGTCACCAAGTTTAACTTTTACCATTCTCCAAGCATTAAAGAGACCTTAATAAAAGGAAGGTAAAATAGTATCATCAAAACCAACAGGGTCCATTAAAAACAATTGCGTACTGTATCATATCCAAAAAAAAACACTCTATGAAAAAGGGCAAAAGCAAAACCTCTCCAGACTAACTCGCCCTCACAAAAAAATAATCTCTGAACCGCCTGTAAACAAAAAGCTACCACACGACTAATTAAGTCTATAAGTCCCTGTCCACCCTCAACCAAAGGTAAAAACAACACACACATGCTTTATCCAGTGGTTACTATCCCAGAAAAAATCCAAAAAACATTTCTGTATTGCCTCAAGTAGGCCTGCAAGAGGGTCAAGGCACACAAGTTTGTGGTACAACATTGAGGCTACTAGAATAATCACCAGCACCCTTCCACGGAAAGAACACTGAGGATGCAACCAGAGCCATTTCTGTAACTTTGCTTTCACTTTTTCTTGTAGTCCTTCCCAGTATTTAAGAACAAAGGCATCACTCCCCAGATAAATACCCAGGACTTTTATACCATCTCTATTCCACTTTAAATCTGTAGGTAAAAAAGGTGGATTACTACCAAGCCAGCTACCTACTAACAAAGTGTCACATTTTGCCCAGTTTATGTTTGCTGATGCTACTCGTTCAAAGGTCGCAATGCAAGAACCAAGAACCTGAAGATCATTGTCATCATTAATAAACACAGATACATCATCTGCATAAGCCGAGACTTTCACAGGCCTAGCATCTGGTATACAAGGTATAGCAGTCCCAAATAAAGATTTCCGGAGCATAACTAGAAACGTTTCAATAGCCAGAGAATAAAGCATATCAGAGACAGGGCACCCTTACCTTATCCCTCTTTCTGTATGGGAAAAGAACAGCTCAGCCCACCATTAATTTTCAAAACACTATACATAACAACTGGATATAAGAAATTAAAACTTGTCCAAATCCAAAAGAATGCATGGTTTTAAACAAATAACAATGATCAACTCTGTCAAAAGCCTTTTCCTGGTCCAACATTTAAATTAAAAACCTTCCCAACCTCCAAAATATCTCATAAAAAATAAATAAAAAATAGACCCTCCAGGAATACAATAAGACTGATCTGTTTTAACAATGGACCCCAAATATGTTTTAAGGCGATTTGCTAAGACCTTTGACAGAATTTTATAATCAGAACATAATAAGGACACTGGTCTCCAGTTTTTGATAAAACACAAGTCTCCCTTTTTTGGCAATAACGTGAGAACTGCCCTGCGACAGCTCAATAGCAATACTTTCATCATAATAAACTCTAAAATAACTTGAAAAAATATTTTCCAATCAAAGTCAAAAAATGTTTTATAGAACTCTATAGGTAGTCCATCAATACCAGGTGTCCTTCCATTAGACAAACTGGACACAGCAATAAACAATTCATCAAGTGTCAATGGTAAATCCAGTTCATCTTGTCCCACCTGCTATAAAGATGGTAAATCAGTCAGAAAATTGTCCTTTTCAACTTCATCCACAGGATCAGCACTGTAAAGATCTTTATAAAAGTAAATAGCATACTTTCGAATACCTGCAGGATCATAAACGTCCTTTCCATCACACGTTTTAAAACAATGAATTTGTTTATGCTCAGCAGATTTTTTTTTCCATACCAAAAACTGCCTTAGTAGGTGCATCCATTTCTGTTGCATTTTGGAATCTAGAACTCACCAAAGCTCCAGTCACTTTACCCTTTAGGAGACTATTCAAGAGATATTTTTTTTTGCTTTAAATTCTGAATATCTCTAACTGGAGCAGTGTGTTGAGCTTCAAATGTTTTCTGGATTTCAAGGATTTATGTTTCTAAGTCAGACATTGTCTGATGTAGAGAGGCTGTAGCATTACTAGTATATTGTTGGCAAAAAATTCTAACCTGTATTTTACCTACATCCCACCACTGCCTAAGTGTCTCAAAATCATTCTTTTGCGTAATCCAATGCTCCCAAAAGAAAGTAAAATGATCAAACATATTGAGTGTCTTCTAAATGCTTAATATTAAAATGTCAATAAGAACTTGTATGGTTTAAGGTTAATAGAGAAACATTACAACACGCCATATGATGATCATAAAAACTGGTTGGTATAATTTGACATCCACTCACCCTGTTTAAAAACTGGCAAGTAGTATACACGGTCAAGTCATGCCATGGAAACATGATTACAATTAACTTTTAACCAAGTATATTGCTTAGTACCAGGATTCACATTTCTCCAAGTATCAACCATAGAAAACCTTTGCAACAAAGAGATGAGGACTGAGGGTGCGGCTCTCTATGGTTCCTGTCTATCAGAGGATTCTCTGTGCAGTTAAAATCTCCAGCTAAAATAATAACCACATCCTGTTTACAAGTAGATAATGCATCACTCAAAATCTGCAAAAACAACAACACGATCTCTCCCAGTAACTGGTGCATAAATATTAATAAAAATGAAAGCTGTGTCCCCTATGGTAGCATCTACCTTCAATAAGCGTCCCTTTATAATCTCATTGATAGAAACATTACATGTTAGCACACGGGGGCAAATAAAACAGCCACTCCTGCATTTGTGTTTGTACTATGACTGAGAACAGCCACCCCTTTCCACTCCTTAATCCAATCACGCTGATTGTTATCATCAGAGTGTGTCTCTTACAAAAAAAGAACATTTAACTTTTTTTGAGTAACATACTTGTAGTCCTGGTAAGTTTATGGGCTATATGTCTATCCTCCTGGCAGTAATCGCTGTGTAAGGGCAGGTTTTCCAGGAGTTATCATGTGTTTCCCCTACCTCAGGCACTTGCCCTGAGTTAGTGAAGGTAGGTAACCTCACTCTGTGTCCAATCAAGAGACACAGGGGTGGTGCCTGCTGAATCTACTTATGGCAGTGCAATTCCTATTTCAGTGTGTTCTGTTCTGTCTAGTCTAGTGTAGAGTGAGTTAGCAGCCTGAAGAGTAGAGCTGCTGGAGTTAGGTGGACCAAATACCTTTCACCCTGCTTAGGGGGTGAGGGAAGAGCTAACCCCACTCTGGGTGGCGCTAGGCCCAGAGTGGAGCAGGAGACATCCTGAAGGAGGACAGCTGGCTGGCTGTGTATATGCTGTACATGTCTGCTGCTGTGAAGAGGCTAATAAAGAGCTGCTGCTATTTAAAGAGACAGTGTGTGAGACTGGAATCTCTCATCCCTGGCAGGGGATTCTGCGGTAGGGATTCCATCCCATATCCCTGGGGCTACTACAGATGGAGGCGCTGCACCATTGAGGAGAACTAAGGCATCCACCCCAGAAACCTGTCCTGGTTCCCCCATGTCACCGCGGGAAACTCAGGCCCTCCTGTTGCCAGCAGGTATGCACCACACACCCATGTAGCGGGAGAGTTAATTCCACTAGGGGACCCAATCTGAGGTTGGGGGGGGGGGAAACCCGTTACATACTCAAACAAAGTTGCTCTCTTATTAAAATCTCTTCCACCCTTACTTTTTAATGTCACAATTTGGAGTCCTTGCATTGCAAAAGAGGAAAAAACACACTGAGCAAAAACCGGCAATAGCAAAAGAAAAAATTAAATCCAAAATAGCCATGATTCTTTCATAATTCAAAAAACAACAGTATTGACTTTGCAATTAGTTTTTAACCTTTTGCACTAACTTATTTAAACGATACAATTTTTGTTTATCAATATCTATCAGAGAACCTTTCTTCAAATTGAGATTAACTGAGTCCACAAATAACTGCAAGTCAGGGAAATAATCCTGCACTTCAACACCATGCCTGCCCTTAGTCTGGTTAAGGAACTCCTTAATCTCAGTCAGACTATACTGAGAGCTCTTAAAAGCCTGACTAGAGGGAAGGTCAGAAAGCTGTGAGTTATCGGTAGCATACTCATATTCTTCGTTTGAAGACTCGGATATGTCACTTTCTGCTCCCACAAAAAAATGTTTTGATGCATTTGAATTATTGGATACTGCAGACAGACTTACTGGAGGGCTGGGCTGTGCAAACAGACAAGGTGTAGCTTCCAACTCAGATATTTCCTCCACACTAATGCAGGGCTGCGGAGCAAAACTAGTGGTTGCCGCTGGCAGTGGATTTTCCTCCATTACCAAATCATGTTCAGGCAGATTATCAGTTAAAACATTCACTGTTTTGCCATTTTTTTCCCTGTTGGCCCAGACTCATCTGAAAAAGTGGCCTCAGCAATTTCAGAGTTCAGAACAGTACTTTTAGTTACCTAGATTTTCCTTTCATCTTCCTCCTGTTTCAAGACTCTCTTCTTGCTAGTCTTTTCACACTTCATGTCCTCACAGTCAGCTGCATGCTGCCCTGCTGCACCAGTCTCTGCTTTTTCACATGCCATTTTTTTCAATGTCTTTTCCATGCTACCCTGCACTGTCTTTTACAGTCTGCGCCGTGGCACCTTCCACAGTGTCCACCTCACTGTGTGCAATAAACAGCAATCTGTACATCTTCCACATTATCCTCCTCACTCTGCCCTGAAGCAACAGCCTCTGCTTTCTCACCTGCCACAGTATCCTCCTCAATCTGCCCTAAAGTAGCAGCCTCTGCTTTCTCCTCACCTGCATCTTTTTTGTGACCAGTACCATTCTCACTCTGACCTTTTCTAGTATTCAAAATAGGGCAAACGTGTTTCAAGTGACCAATTTCCCCACACTCAAAGCACTTCATGGACTCAGTGCTCGCATACATCACATAATCAAGGCCCTCAATGTTATGTTTCAAAACCAGGTCTAAACTTTTCACAGATTGATCCAAATCATAGACACCTGCCTCCTAAAAGACATAACATGTTTAATTTAAGCTTTTTTGCACCCCAAAGGAATCATTTTAATAGAAGAAATAATTCTACCATAGCCAGATAAATCCTGCATTAATTTCTCACTACTTACAAATAGGGGAACATTAGACAGAGTAACTTTAACTGATGGACTGGATAAAGGCATAACATTAAACAAACAGCCATTAAGCTGTAACCCTTGCTCAACAACTGAATGTACAAGTGCAGTACTACTAACAAAAAAAACGCCACAGCTTTATTCATTCGGGAAGCTGATTTAATTTTCTCAAAACCTACAATTTTCCCAACAGCAAACACACATTCCTCCACGGAAATGTGACCATCTACCATACATTTTAACCATGCCTATGGGTTAAATTCCCAAAACTAATTGGGGGAGTCCCCATAGTGGCCAAGGCCACAAGCTGACACAAAGTCAGCTATATAGAAAACAAAGGTCTAATGCTGTCATGCGCTCAGGTGTGAAGCTGGATGTGTTGACACCAAAGGTGTAATGGCAGAAGGGAACATCAAATGGAGAGTATGAAGGGACCACAATAAAAGTCGGGGCTCAGGGGCACAGTGCTTACCCCTGACAGCTCTTCCGTCCTGGATCCTACCACTCCTTGATTCCAGTTCCTGCAGCGTGCGTCCGGAAGGGTAAATATGCAGATATACAGGGATGTATCCGGCGCCACAGCAATCAGTCAAGCTTGACTTCAACTCCGGTAATACAAAAGACTTTATTGAAAAGTTGCACACACTAAAACCAACAGGCTACACCACAACCTCCTCCTCTATGCGTTTCACGCTATAACAGACAAAGCACTATTATAGCGTGAAACGTGTGGAGGAGGAGGTTGTGGTGTAGCCTGTTGGTTTTATTGTGTGCAACTTTTCAATAAAGCCTTTTGTATTACCGGAGTTGAAATCAAGCTTTACTGATTGCTGTGGCGCCGGATACATCCCTTTATATCTGTATATAGAAAACAACCCCAAACTATAAAGTCTATAAGATAAACAAAGCAAGAGAAAAAGTCAGAGGTCAAACATTCTGTCACTGCAACAGTCCAACCCAGCAGCTACCGAGAGGAGAGAGACAGAGAGACAGAGAGACAGAGAGACAGAGAGACAGAGAGACAGAGAGACAGAGAGACAGACAGAGAGACAGACAGAGAGACAGACAGAGAGACAGACAGAAAGACAGACAGAGAGACAGAGAGACAGAGAGACAGAGAGACAGAGAGACAGAGAGACAGAGAGACAGAGAGACAGAGAGACAGAGAGACAGAGAGACAGAGAGACAGAGAGACAGAGAGACAGAGAGATGGCAACTGTACCAAACGGAAATCCCTGTATTGCCCACTCTGCAAACAGTGGGCAAGAGATTAGTGGGTTAAAGGTTCCCACGAATGGGATTGGGCGGGTATGTTGTAGATATGATATCAGACCCTACTATATATACATGCTCTCTGAGCTATCCCCGTTGTCTTTATTTTACCATGTGATTGAATTACCACCTTGCTTCTATTAGCGGATAAGAGCAGCAGCAACGTTCTCGGAATGCTACGAGTTAATTACATCGGAACCAAGAACATAACTCTGCTTCGGGAATTCGTTAGTGCTGGGGGTTATCAAACAACCCCAACGGACCAGAACGAACTTTGCATTATTCACGGACATATTGGGCTGGCAACTTGCACCCATTTCAAAAGGACTGCATTTTAAAAGACATTATACCGGTGCCTTGTTTCGTCTTTGGAAATTTTATCCAGTTTTCTCTTTAAGTGTTTGTCAACTGTATTCTAAGGTTGTCGTGTGTCTGACTATCAAGTAAGTAAATGGCAGTTTATTTTGCTCAACCTGTGTGCTCTATCGAGATCCCCAAACTATAAAAATTGTTGATAAGTTGTGTCCACCGTGACAGGCTTATATTAACTGGTGGCAGCGTGTGGGATACTGATTGAGCCTATATTGCAGTTTCCTGCAGGGCTCTGTAAGAAAGTGGGGACCTCATGGCTTGCGAGTTCCTAAGACAAGTGGCATCTTACTGTACACACACTTCCAAAGAAGCACAAGATAATTCACTGGTCTCTTGACCCATACCCCAGGGGCACCATGAGTCTACACTCAGGGAGGTTCCATTCCTGGAACCAAGAGCAAGTCATGGAGAGATGTACAGGATATGGTTTAACGACAGATGTTCATTCCAAGAGTCAGCTGGAGGAGGATTTAGAAGTGTATGAGGGCAGAGTGGCCCTATTAGCTGCTGTGCTAGCAGACTTGCTACCTCTGGACTCGGCGCACTGCTCCCCACCTTGGGAGAGGGGGTCAGCTATGAACAGAGGGTACAGCTTCTCATATTAGCGGTTGGAAAGGCCTCCCACTACCACCTTGTAAATGGGAAACAAGCGCTTTCCCGGCCGGACCACCACAGCTTTAGCAAGTTCATTGTTGGCACGGATGACCTGGACTCATTTCTGAATAATTTTGAGAATCAGTGTGGCCGGTTACGAATACCAAAGAGGGACTGGTTGGTCAAACTATGACAACTATTATCCGACAAAGCCAAAAGGACTGTGTAGGAGCTTCCTAGCATGGATGCAGATGACTATGGGCATGTGAAGCATAAATTGATGGTCCAGCATGCCCTGACTCCCGAAGGGTATAGGAGCAAGGTCCGGATGGGGGAAGTGCGCCCCGGGGAATCGTTTGCAGACTATGCCAACCGGATGGTGAGGCACAGAACCCAGTGGCATGGGGTATGGGGCTACCAAACACCATACCTTACTGGACCTGGTGTTCCAGGAGCAGCTGATGCAACGTTTTCCCCCCAAGATAAGGGCTTGGATCTTTGACCACAAGCCTAAGACCTGGGAGGACGCTGCCTGGATGGCCGACGAGTATGTGGCCAGCAGGATTGTTTGGACGAGCCAGCAGTTCCCAAAGGAGGGGCCCGAGCCGCCCAGAGAGCTAAAACTACACCTCAGTGGACACTGAAAACTGCAGCAGCAAGCAAAGCACCCAAAGCTGCGGAATTTAAACATGAGAGGAGGTGTTTTACCTGCAACAAGGTCGGGCACCTTAGACCCTATTGTCCAGGCCGGGACCGGTCCGCAGGACCCATCAGGGGCACCACTCACAAGCAGCTAAACCAGTCACCCGTGTGCGACTGGCATCCCCAGAGGGACCAAGCGCAGCCGTGACGCCAGCCAACAGAGGTATGACCATGGAGGAAACAGCACTTTTCCACCCAGGAAAGCGGCGGAGAGTAGATGGCATCAGGTTGCACCAGTCGGGTTGCAACGCAACGATGCCCGGCAGAAGAATCTGCAGAGGGTGACCATCGGAGACTGGCAAGCAGACGGGTTGCTGGACTCCGCTGCCACCATGACCCTGGTTCGCCCTGATATGGTAAGGCCAGAGGATTTGCTCCCGGGCACCGGGATGCAAGTGACCATGCCAGACGGAGGACCGTGTTGACGCCAAGTTGCCTGGGTCTTTTTGGACAGGGAGGCGGGTCGTTGCATGAGGGAGGTGGGGATATTGCATGGGTTGGATGCTGAGGTGCTCCTTCATAACGACCTGGGTCATGTTACCTGTGTTTTAACCACGGAGCTGACGCTTGCTGCACCGGTTGCTGCGGTTACCAGGAGCCAGTCCGCAAAGATCACAGCAGCAGCCACTGTCCCCCTGCATTTGGGTGATATCTATCTTCAAGTGATTGCTCATTGGACTGGTTCCTTTATGCTAACCCAAATCACTCCACTCCTACTAAGATGTTTTATGGTTACAATATATATATTTTTTTTTTGCATGACTGATCTACACATATGTGCTTCCCCCTAATTTGTATATTTTTTAAGGGTAGTACACTGCAAGTTGATGCTTTAGTGTTGCGTATATAAACACAAAATGAAGTATATTATATACATTTTGCAAGCACCTCACTTGTTTCATAATGGACACTGAGGATATAGAGGACATTGATCCTCAAAATGCTGCCAATGATTATGTTTTTAATTATCTCGATAACACGCAGAGGTTTAAAAAGGCTAAAAGATTGTTTGATAACAAATCGGATGCAGATTGTGAGGATTCTTCAGATTTACATGATCTTTTTCTCAAACTAAGTAAACTTCTCATTAATGATACAAGACTTTGGTGGGATCTCATATTTTTAGAAAATTATTTGTTGGTCAAGAGGATTTCAAGGGGGCTACGGGTAAAAAAGACGCCAACCTTTGGCTTTATCAACCAAGAATTTGAAAAAGAATGGAAACTAATTTTGAATGACTGTTCATTTAAATTGATATCATTGATTGTTAAAGCAAAGTCCAAAGAGAAACGTGATCTAGAGAAAGACATCAAAACGTCACAAACACATTTGGCAAAATTTTCCAAGATGGATGGGTTTAAAGCACTTGATATTAATCTAGCCAAATCCATTAAAGATCTTGAAAAAGATATAATGTTTAGAAAACAACAAAAATTTGACCGGGACAAGCTCGATTATGAGCGCAATCAGGTGTATACATGGGAGAGGGTTACACCGAATAGGAGATCCAGTCGCAACACACTTCTCACTCACTCTTCACCAGAGGACAAAACCATTAATTCATGGAATAAAAAATCCATTTTGAAATCCAAGGGAGATTCAGACATATCTGACACAGAAACTTTGGGACATACCGTATCCTTTTTTAACACACATGAAGATGACCATTCTCAATCTGAGACGAAAGCCCCTAAAGAACAACGCCCCTTTTGGGAGAAAAAACAATGGGATAGGGACACAGAGTACAAAACCCGCCCTTATAATCCCTCCGAGCCATCTGGACAGCCATCTGGGTCAAAAAACGTAAAAGAACAAGATGGAGTAAGAAAAACAAAAAATCAACACAAAGGAGCACCGACCAAAAGGAAAAAGAATTTCTAGGAGAAAATGATGCAGTGATTAATATTTCCAATGTGGCTCTTACTGATACTGAACTATCACTACTGAAGAAGGGTATGGGTTTTGTACCAGATACGAATTTTGATCTATTTCAAACCATGATTGATCTTAATAAATTCATTAGGAAATGTACTCTAAAAAAATTCTTTAATAACAAAGATAATGTGGAAAATGAACAACTCTCTAATAGCCTGTCTGTTATGAATTATGATGTACCCCCAAAAGATTTTATGTCAGTGGTAACTGAGGCAGATCAAACTAACATATTCTCATTCAGGGAACAGTGTCTTATCCAAGACCTTGAAGAATTGGACACTGGTATAGAATCTGTTCATGACCCCAACAACTTCTTAGGTAGATGCAATACTGGTCTAAAAAAGCAGTAAGTTTTTTATCCTACCTTTATTAAGGGCAAATTCCTCTCCACCTTTGAAAATCTGGTGGAGAGGGATTTGAGATTGCTACAAAAAGGCTTCATATTTGACTCACCATGCCGGTATACTAAATACAACAATCTCAAAGATGATGAGATTATAGCTTTAGAGAATGTTAAGAATAACAAATTGTTAGTAATTAAGAATGCAGATAAGGGTGGAGCGGTGGTGGTAAAGCATAGGGACGATTATCTCAAAGAGGCATTTTGCCAACTGGGGGATGTTTCTTCCTATGCTGTGCTACCATCTGATCCCACCCAAAAATACCTAAGGGAGTTAAAACACCTATTAGATCTAGGCTCCATGTTGGGAGTATTAAACGACAATGACATAGACTTTCTGTACAAACCCCACCCCACCACTGCCGTGTTCCACCATCTCCTGAAGATTCATAAAACATTGGTCTCCCCTCCAGGGAGGCCAATTTTTTCTAGCATTGACTCTTTGGGGGATGGTGTTTCACGGTATGTGGATTACTTTCTCCAACCCCATGTGCAACAACTACCGTCCTATATTAGATACAGTAGTCATTTAATCAATACTCTTGATGGCTTAAGATGGAAACGCAATCTGATGTGGGTGGCATTGGATGTCACATCCCTATACACTGTCATTTCCCATGAACATGGATTGACAGCTGCTGGGTATTTTCTCAACCGGTCTGATTTATCACCTGCACAAGTCATGTTTATTTTAGATTCAATTCACTTTCTTCTCACTCACAATTTCTTTCTCTTCAATGGGGTTCATTATCTCCAGACACATGGAACAGCCATGGGCACAAGTTTCGCCCCATCATACTCCAACCTCTTCATGGGGTGGTGGGAGCTGGTCCACGTGTTTGGAGAAATGAACAAATATAGGGAGCACATTTTATTTTACAAATGTTTTATTGATGATCTGTTATTGGTTTGGGAGGGTGATGTCACGGTTTTACACGAATTTATTTTGTCACTCAACACAAATAATTTTAATCTTCAATTCACTACTCATATAATGTACAGCACATTAATTATTTAGATTTATGTTTATATATTGACACTACTTTAAATATTCAGACAACTCTTTATCGAAAACCAAATTCACGAAATACCTTTTTGAGGCCCAGCAGCTGTCACCATCCCGCCATGTTCAGAGGGATACCTAAAAGTCAGTTTATCAGGGCACGCCGTAATTGCTCTAGTAAAAATGACTGCTCAATACAAGCAGCAGATTTATATACACGCTTTCTACAGAGGGGTTATAGTAGAAGGGACTTAGATATAACGCTTTCAGAAGTATCCTCCATGGATAGGAAAACATTGTTGAAAAATAAACCAAAACCAATAAGAACTAATATGAGTCCCTCCTTTATTACCCCTTTTAGCAAACAAGCTGGAGCTATAAAGAATATTCTTAGAAAGCATTGGGATATTCTGCCCCTGGATCCCATTTTAAAACCTTATATTGCAACAGGTCCCAATGTTGTATTCAAACGCGCTAAAACTTTGTCCAATTTTCTATCTCCCAGTCTCTTTGAATCCACAAGAGAGGACAGATCATCGTTACCCCACGGAACATATCCATGTTCCCATTGCAAAGCTTGTTCTAAAATGAATAAAAACCAAACTTTTAGTTCCTCTAACACAAGAAAAAGTTACACTATCAAATCATTCATAAACTGTAACTCCTCTTATGTCATTTATTTGCTGAAATGTGGATGTGGCCGACAGTATGTTGGACGGACAACTAGGTGTTTAAAAGTTAGAATTCTTGAGCATTTACAGCTTATTAAAACGGGGATCAGAATCACCCCGTTTCAAAACACTTTTCTAGTTGTCCACATGGTAACAGCAACTCATTCACATTTCAGGGCATAGAACACGTTCCTGTGCCCATAAGAGGAGGAGATAGGATTAAACAGTTAGATAGATGAGAATCCTATTGGATCTTTACTTTTAGAACATGAACCCCCCTGGGCATTAACATTGATTGGGATCTAAGTCACTTCTTATGATTTTTTTTAATTTTTTTTTATCACTGTACATATTATATATATATATATATATATATATATATATATATATATATATATATATATATATATATATATATATTAGCACTGTACATACTGTGCTATATGTATGCACACACAGCTGTCTCTCACACATACTAATACTCCTTGTTTTTCCATCTCTATACACCAATAGGAACCATAAGTATCCACACATACTTTTAGTTGTGCTACTAACTCTCACATTTCCACACCCACCCACACCATTTATATCCAGTCCCACTCCACACACACCTTGTGTAAAGCACTGTATATACTGTGGGCTCTCCATTCATTTTTATTCACACTGATACACATACACACTCTTTCTTCACTTGCTTTCACAGTAACCTTTTGACACCTCTAGCCATAAAACACATCCACACCGGGGGAAGGAACAGCACAGATAACATTCCAAGAGACACTGTTTTTAAGTTTACCTTTTGCTTCATTCATTGTAACATCGCCGGAAGAAGAGATCAGTGTATCTCGAAAGCTCGCACAAATAAAAGCATTTCGTTAGCCACAGAACGGTATCATCTATTTATTTTTTTATTTTTTTTATTATTGAAGCTCGGCTAACACGGTACTGATACCTCTACATGTATATATATATATATATATATATATATATATATATATATATATAAAAAAAAAATCAGTATACATTTTTATCACTATTTTTGTTTATTAACGGTTTCACAATTTTTTAGATAAAAGATTTCTATTGACAATATTGTCCTTATTTAATTATTATATCAATTATCACGAAAAATGTCTTTAATGTTATTACATTTAGATAGTATATAGTGTTCCCAATCAATGTTCATGATCATCCTTCTGAATATATAATATGTTGTTTATACATAATGTTTATATATTTTTATACATTTTTATATACATTACTTTACTAACATGTGTTTAACACTGTATAAAAATTTGTTATATCAATGTATTCCTCTGTTACAAATAGTGTTGATATTCAAGCTTAATGTTATATAGAGATTATCAGTATTTTACTATGAATCTATTATGTAGTTATGCCGTGACTATTATTTTTAATCGCTTGCTCAACACTAAATTTTCTTCCTCTGATAAACAAGGTGTTTTAATTTTTCCCTATGTACAGTAACTGTGCTTATATACCCAACTGAATACCACTCTAGGTTTATACCTTTGAAGTATTATGCATGTGAATGGTATGATTATTTAAGACTATTATACTTTGATATATCTACTCTAATAATTATTCATTTAGTGTTAAGTGTGCTATTTGCCCACTATCTATAATCAACCGTTGCTCCCAAATTACTTTTTCCATCTGCCCAGTATACTGTTACGCAGGGTTGCTGCTAGTATTGCAACAAGCTATCCGTTTTAAAATATATTTCTCTCTTTAAATACAATTTGCATAATACTGTCTGGTTTAATAAAGATTTTGTTTTGTAAAAAAAGTTTTTAGGTTTTGTCAGGCTACTGAATGTGGCACTACATCAGCGCGACCACGTTCTGTGTTGCGCGCTGATGATGTCACTCAGTGGGCTGAAGCGTGTAGTGCCAAATAGGTTTTTATCCTTTGCCCGAGCTGCCCGACCTGTGGCTGCGCGCACACCTCTCTCGCGATTCCTCGCATATGCAGGTGACTGGTCTAGCCGCCTTGACTCTGCGCGGCGCGGGAAGGTGACGCGGCATCCTATTGGCTCAGAAGCAGTTCGGGTAAGTATAAATAAGCAGCTTTATTACACTGTTGTCACCTTGATAAAGTACCTTGAGTACGAAACGCGTAGGTGCGTTTACCTTTCCGTTTTTTGTACATATGTATGTTCAGCATGCAATAAATTCATCATTACCTTTTTACTTCTGGATTGGCCTGGCAGTTTCCTTTTCCTGCATGGACTTTACAGGACTCCTTGGCTGTGCGCTATCAACGCTCTCTATTCCCCTGCATTTGGGACCTACAGTTCCAGCAGTCTCTGTGGGGTCCAGACAGGTAAGCCAGACTCAGCCCACTTCTGACCCTGACTTACTGTATCCTGTGCCTGTTCTCAGTCTCCCTGACTCAGGTATGACCAGGGGGTGACAAGAATTAGGCACTCAGTTTAGGGAAGCGGTGCAATCTGATCCCACCTTGGAGGGCAGGAGATTCGGGCGTCCGAGTCTAAGCCAAGTGAGGGGTCTGATTACTACATGTGGCACCACAGGCTTTTGTGTAGAGAGCAGGGGCTACAGGGTTAGATAAGGTTTGGACTGGCAAGCGACAGTTAGTGGTACCCACGAGGTATAGGCAACAGTTGTTATGGGTTGCCCACTCCATCCAGCTTGCGGGGCATCAGGGGGTAGCACGCACGAGGGCCTGGCTCTTACAACATTACTACTGGCCGGGGGCATCCAGCAAGATGGCAGATTTCTGCCGATCCTGTGATGCCTGCCAGCGAGTAGGTAAGGTGGGTGATCGTGTGAAGGCACCCCTGAGACTGTTACCTGTGATAGGGGAACCCTTTCAGCAGGTAGCAATGGACCTTGTGGGGCCCCTTATGATTCCTAGCTGGACGGGAAGTGCTACATTCTCACGGTGGTGGATTTTGCCACCCGGTACCCTGAGGCTGTAGCGCTGGCTACTATTGACGCTAAGGCAGTGGCTAAAGCCTTATTAACCATTTTCACTAGGGTAGGTTTCCCTAGCGAGGTCCTAACCGACCAAGGGTTGCAATTCATGAGTGAATTACTACAGTGTCCTGGGAAGCGTGCGGGTGAAGCACCAGTGCATGACCCCTTACCACCCCCAAATCAACAGACTGTGTGAGCGGTTCAATGGTACCTTAGGTGCTTAGGACGTTTATAGAGGCAGAGGGGAAAGACTGGGAGATTCACTTGCAGCACTTGCTGTTTGCATACCAAGATGTACCGTAAGAATCCACAGACTTTTCTCCCTTTGAGCTGCTATACAGTTACAAGGTAGGTGGACCTCTGGGCCTATTCCGGTTGGGATGGGAAGGGAGGGTACCAATACTGACTCTTCTGTACTTCAATTTGTGGTAGATCTCAGAGACCGGTTAGAGATGCTCATGGGATTGGTACAGGACGACCTTAGGTCTGCTCAGACCAAGCAGAAAACATGGTATGACTAGAATGCCGTAGCACAGAATTTATTAGAGGACAGCAAGTACAAAACATATCACATCAACATGCTCAAGGAGTATGTAGCCCCGAGTGTGCCATCGGTGCTGGCCATTTGCAGCCCGCTGATGGGGGATCCGGCGGGCAGTGCCCTCCCAGATCTCTTTGGGGAGGCTAGGCAGGGTGGAGATAGGGTCCCAGCTGAGTGTCAGGCAGAGCAGAAGCCAGGGCTATGCTAGAGCAGTATTGGGCTCTGTTCACAGACAAGCCAGGGTTGACACACATCAATGAGCACCCAGTGCTTACAGGGGTTTGAGACCCCTACACAATCTTGCTTACCGGGTCTCAGCAAAGATTAAGGGCAGCATACAGAGGGAAGTAGAGGAGACGCTGGCCCTAGGGGTAATTGTACCATCCCAGTGCCCTTGGGCTTGTCCGGTAGTCCTGGTACCTAAGAAGGATTGGACCACCCGGTTCTGTGTGAACTACCGCCAGCTCAATGCAGGGACGGTATCAGATGCCTACCCCATGCGCTGCATGGATGAGTTGCTGGATAAACTCGTGGGTTCAAGGTATCTGAACACCATGGCTCTCAGCAAAAGGTATTGGTAGATCCCATTGACCCAGGAGGCTAGGGAGAAGTTGGCCTTCTTTACGCCAAGTGGCCTCTATGAATTCTTAGTGATGCCATATGGGATGAAGAATGCACCCGCTACCTTCCAACGCCTGGTCAGTCGTTGCCAAAGAGGGTATGCAAGGGACTATCTGGATGATATTGCTGTGTTCAGTAACTCCTGGGAATCACACTTAATTCTTGTACTGTAGCTACGGTGCTAGCCAGGATTAGGGAAGCAGGTCTCACCTTAAAACCTACCAAGTGCTTACTAGGGATGGCTGAAGTCTTATACCTAGGGAATAGGGTGGGTGGGGGGCACTTCAAGCCAGAACCAGCTAAGGTAGAGGCAGTAGTGCAGTGGCCCACTTCCAGAACCAAGAAGCAGGTTATGGCTTTCCTAGGCACCGCAGGCTACTATAGAATGATTTTGGCCTAGTATAGTGCCATTGCCAAATCCCTGACAGACTTGATCCAGAAGTGACTGTCTGTGCTGGTAGTCTGGTCTCCAGCCTGTGAAGCTACCTTCCAGGCTTTGAAGGCTGCACTGGTCAGTGCACCCATCCTAGCTGCTCCAGATTATTCCAAAAAGTTTATGATGCAGACTGATGCCTCAGTCTTTGGCAATGGGGCTGTGCTCAGCCAAGTGGGGGAGGAGGGCAGTGAACATCCAGTGGTGTATCTGAGCCACAAACTGCTGCCCAGAGAAGTGGCCTATGCCACTATTGAGAAGGAATGTCTGGTAATAGTATGGACTCTCAAATTACAGTTTGTTACAGAGAGTGTCGGGAGAGAATGCCAAACTATTGCGCTACAGTGTTGCCTTGCAAGAGTTTGATTTCACTATCCAGCACAAGAAGGGCAGTAAGCATGGGAATGCTGATGGCCTCTCCCGGAAGGACAATCCCCAAGAACTTCTGACTCCAAAAACATCAGATCAGCCCAACACCGGAGGAAGTGGCCAGGGCAAACCTTGGGCTTTGAGTGGGAGAGGTGTAGCAAAAAAAGGGTTAATCAGCGCATTAATAAATGCAGTATGCTCAGCTGGTTAACCCTGCTCCGCATTGGGGATGAAGGGGTTAATTTTATATGCATTGCCCCTGTATTATTTAACCCCTCTGTACCTTATTGTCCCGTTTTGCAGGCTCTTCCCTGCCTGCTGTACTGAAAATGAATGTATTATATGCTATATCCTTCTGCGACACAAGATGGAGTAGTGAGCGCCCCAGCCAGCATTAATTGAAAAGCGTGGCAAAGTTAAAGGGCAGCTTTGTAGAATGTGTATAAATTTTCTATCGGGTTGACCCTGTAACCACGTCAATTGGATAAGTGGTTTGCGGTTAAAGTCTGAAGGGTTTACCGATAGAATGTACAGTATCCAGTCCCGGTTACGAGTGTAACTTGAAAGGCGGCAGGCAATTGCCATGGGAAATCGGCTAACTGCAAGTCAATTGACGTGGGAAGCCAACAGCCCAGCATTGCCGGTTCCAAGAGAAGCCCCTAACTCGGGAACGGAATGGGCTAGCACCCTGATTTTTTGTGTACAGCCCCAGAGTGACACCCCAAGCACCCACATATTAAAAATGTAATAGTGGAGGAAGTAGAACGCATATTTTTAATAGTGCCTTTCTGGCTGCAGTTTACAAGTACAGGCAGGATACTATTTTTTCTGCTTGCCTTTGTAATGCGGCCAGTGACCAAATGTTTTACACCTTTGAGCTGGGGGCACTTTCGTCTGCAAACTTCAGAGACCCCTGTTATGGCCGTGCCAATGGGTCTAAGGAAGTGGTGCGGATGAAATCCCCAGCACCGCAGAGTGTGAATTAGCTGGGATGTTGGCTGAATAGGAAATCCTGGTAGCCATCAGGGCTAGTTCACACCTTGGGTCCCACTCCTAGTCTGGGAGACGCCAGGCAAAAAGATGAAGTACCCATATGGTAAGCAGCCTAAGTGTCAGGTTGACACAGGCACAAAAAATAAAATAAAAAATTGCTTAGGCGCTACGTGCAATAAAATAAAATACTAACAATAATAACACAATGTGTACAGGGCAGGAACACCAGCAGAACAACACCAGAGAGAACACAAAGAACATATACAGACCAGCGCCCAAAAAGAGTCCAAAGTCCCTAATAGAGTCCAAACAGATGGAAGGGAAGAAAATCCAAATGCTCCAATCACTGTACAATCTCCAATCCGGGGGTCCATGACATAGGGACAGAAACAAAGAAAAATAATAGTGTAATATGTAATGTTAAAATGGGACAAACAACATGAAACACTTAACAGAAGACAAACATAAAACAATCAAGCTGAAAGAAAAATAACTATTTAATAAAAAAACAGAGCCTGTTGCAGCGGGTCATGAAGGGGTTAAAACCCAAAACCCTACTTACAGCAGGACTAGAATAACAAGCATGTGTAACCAAGTGGGGCAGACGCCTGCAGCAGTGGGGGTCCTCAGGGGCTCCCTGTGTAGTATCTTTCCTTCTAGCTTCAAAGCACACTCCAAGATGGCTGCCGGGTAAGGGAACTCCACACTCCTGTTTGCCAGCACTGCAGCTTCAATGATGCTGCTTCCTGCTTCACTTGACTGACACTTCTCACAACCAGTGTAACTCCAAGGCACAGTGACCATTGACCCAGGCACTGTACCAACCGAAAATCCCTGTAGTGCCCACTCTGCAAACTGTGGACAAAAGGGAGTTTGGTGGGTTAAAGGTTCCCATGAAGGTGATTGGGCGGGTATGTTGTAGATATGCTAGAAGACCCTATATACATGCTCCCCAAGCTATCCCTGTTGTCTTTCGTCTTTTCTTTTACCATGTGAACGAATTACATAGTTTCATAATTACATACATAGTTGATGAGGTTGAAAAAAGACGTAGGTCCATCAAGTTCAACCCATGCTAAATTTAAACAACAAATACGTTATCCTATATCTATACTTACGTATTGATCCAGAGGAAGGAAAAAAAAAAACCATTAAGGGGAAACATTAATTCCTTCCTGACTCCAAGAATTTGCAATCGGATTAATCCCTGGATCAACATCCTTCCCATGTATATTTATTTGGTATATCCCTGTATACCTTTCCCATCTAAAAAGATGTCCAACCTTTTTTTGAACAAACCACCTCGCTTCAATAGCGGATAAGAGCAGCAGCAACGATCCTGGAACGCAACAAGTTAATCACGTCGGAACCAAGGAAATAACTCTGCTTCAGGAATTCATTAGTGTTGGGGGTTATCAAACGAACCCCAACGGACCAGAAAGAACTTTGCACTATTCACGCACATATTGGGCTGACAATTTGTGCCCCTTGCAAAAGGACAGCATTTTAAAAGACCTTATTAAGGTGCTTTGTTTCGCCTCTAGACATTTAATCCTGTTCTATTCCTACTTAAGTGTTTGGCAAGTGTATTCTAAGGTTGTCATGTGTCTGTCTACTAAGGAAATAAATGTCAGTTTATTTTGCTCAACTTGTGTGCTCAATCCAGTTCCCCAAAATATAAAGATTGTAGATAAGTTTGTGTCCACCGAGACAGTGTATATTGTGGAGGGAATTGAGTAGGTGTGTATATTGGGGAGGGGATTTGGTGGGTGTGTATATTGGGGAGGGGATTGGGTGTGTGTGTATATTGAGGAGGGGATTGGGTGGGTGTGTATATTGGGGAGGGGATTGGGTGGGTGTGTATATTGGGGAGGGGATTGGGTGGGTGGGTCTTATTGGGGAGGGGATTGGGTGGTTGTGTATATTGGGGAGGGGATTGGGTGGTTGTGTATTTTGTGGAGGGGATTTTGTGGTTGTGTATATTGCGGACTGTATTGGGTGGTTCTGTATATTGTGGAGGGTATTGGGTGGGTGTGTATATTGGGGAGGCGATTAGGTGGGTGTTTATATTGGGGAGGGCTTTGGGTGGATGTATATATTGTGGAGGGAATGGGTGGGTGTGTATATTGGGGAGGAGATTGGGCGGGTGTGTATATTGGGAAGGGTTTTGGGTGGGTGTGTATATTGGGTAGGGTTTTGGGTATGTGTATATTTTGTTGTGGGTGTTATTTTGTGGAGGGGATTGTGTGATTGTGTATAATGTGGACGTTATTGGGTAGGTGTGTATATTGTGGAGGGTATTGGGTGGGTGTGTCTATTGTTGAGGGAATTGGGTTGGTGGGTGTGTATATTGGGGAGCGGATTGGGTGGGTGTATGTATTGGGGAGGGGATTTTGTGGTTGTGTTTTTTGGGGGGGTTGTGGTTGTGTACATTGGGGAGGGGATTGGGTGGGTGTGTATATTGGAGTGGGGATTGGTGGGTGTATATATTGAGGAGGGTATTGTTGGGTGTGTATATTGTGGTTGGTGTGTATTGAGGAGGGGATTAAGTGGTTGTGTATATTGTTGACAGTATTGGGTGGTTGTGTATATCATGGAGGGGGATTGGGTTGGAGTGTATATTGTGGAGGGGATTTTTGTGTATATTGTGGAGGGTATTGGTTGGGTGTGTATTTTGTGTAGGGGATTGGGTTGGTGTGTATATTGTGGAGTTGATTGGGTGGGTGGTTGATTGGGTGTGTATATTGGGGAGAGGTATATATATATATATATATATATATATATATATATATATATATATATATATATATATATATATATATATATATATATATACCTCTCCCCAATATACACACCAACCCAATCCCCTACACAAAATACACACCCAACCAATATATATATATATATATATATATATATATATATATATATAAACCAACATCACAGCTTGCACTCAATGTACTGGTTCATATAGACAGGTGCTAGTCTCAAATAATAGAAAAACAACATTACCATTCTCTCGTCCGGTAAAGAAAGACTGCACTCGGTTCAGTAATCATGAAAAACTGTATTGGGCATCTGAATAAAAAAGATAAGTCACCCAATCCGACGTTTCGGTCCTGGAATAGGACCTTTCTCTTGAGACCGAAACGTCGGATTGGGTGACTTATCTTTTTTATTCAGATGCCCAATACAGTTTTTCATGATTACTGAACCGAGTGCAGTCTTTCTTTACCGGACGAGAGAATGGTAATGTTGTTTTTCTATATATATATATAGATATATATATAGAACAAAAACAATGAAATAGCGCGTATAAAATACCCTGAATATATAGCTAGTGAATATGAAGAACTATTAAACTATAGGTTTTAGATATGTCTAGCGGGGCGGTCTAACTGTAGCTAATACAATATGACATGAACGTCTGATCTCAAAAAATATACGCATCTAAATTTTATCAAAACCAATGAATAATAAAAACATTTTAATAAAAAATAAAAAAAGATAAAAATCAGAAAAAAATATGAAAACCTTTGAAAAAACAAAGTCCTATTCCAAAATGTAATGCACCCAGGTATCTGCAGCCCGTTTTAAAGTTATCACTAGTCCCTGAATAAGATCTGCGAAAAAAGAAATAAAAAACAGACGCACACCTAGTACATTAATGGAATAAAATTTGTATTAAAAGAACATTAAATCAAACAAATGCCCACTCACAAGAGTACTGCAAAATAAAGCGTGTATGAGATTGGCTTTCATAAGCCAGTAACGCGGTCCTCTCGGTCCAACACGAGGTATCAGCGTCCTCCTGCAACCCTCCTTCCTGTACCCTGAAGCGGAATCCCTCCTGTTTGGTGCCCGGCAAAAGGAGTCCCTTCGGAAACAGGTGGTTCAAAATTCTGTGTGCCGATGTCCGAGTCGTAGGAGATTCAGGAGCTTACGTCTAATATCCAGCAGCAAGCAATGTTCATAGGCAAATGACGGCCACAATCAGACCATGCCCTATGCGTTTCGTCATCTATGATGACTTCATCAGGAAAACCCACTAGACCACCCTTCTCAGTATATATAGAGAGGTACTTCATTAACCAATTAATTAAGCACATAAAGCTAAATGAATGACAATACAATACAATTGGTTTGTTTTTATGAGGACCCAGTTTGATTTAACTAGAGAATGAGGCCGAAGAGGGATGAATAGGGGCTAATAGAGATGAAAAAATTATTAGTAGAAAAAACAATACATTTTACATATGTTTACATAAGTTTAAATTAGTACAATTTATTAAAAATTTAGACCTATAATCATTATTAACTGTGTAGGTTTCATTTGGTAGTTAAAAATACTTTTAAAATAATTGTCTAATTAGAATTATAATATGTTTTTCTCCACGTTCCTGAAAATATGTAAATTTTCATATGAAAGAGGTTAATTACTGAGTTGATCATTCAAATATATATATAAATTAATTTCATGTTGTTTAGACAAAATATTGTTTTTGGTTAAAGTTTAAATTAATTTTTAATTTTCTTTTTCCTTTTTCTTATTCCTTTTCTTTTCATTATTTAAATTAAGATTATTATTTGTTATTATTTTCCTAATGTAAACATATGTAAAATGTATTTTTTTCTACTAATTACATTGATGTTGGTAAGCAGGCTTATGACACTTATGACACTTTTGACAAAGGGTGTAACTAAATATCCAAGAAAATGTTATTATTGAAGTATTTAAACTTTATACTTATTACCATATACAGTATGTTTTGTCAATTGGATGTAGCATTGGGCAACCCTGTCTTTTGTTGTATACATTTTCCACGTGCTGTAGCACTCATTTTGACATAAATATATATATATATATATGACGTGGTGAGTGTTGGAGTTTGAACTAACTGGGAATGTGTGTTAAATCAACTAAACATACTAATATAATTTTCAGCTCTTTGTTTAAAAATAAAAAAAATTAAAGTTTTAAAAAGGAGACATTTTTTCAAAAATAATAATATAAAAATGTGTTTGTCCAATTATTGCTTCAACTATAATTGCCAAAGGATTGAATTTGAATTGAACTGTCTTCATAATATTTTTTTTTCATATAATAAATAAAGAAACTATGTGTCTTCTATTAATGAAAGTGTGTGTGACATACTGTACAGTAGATCTATTGTTTATTATATATTTAAAGACATGTACAGTGTATATTACCTGCAACTTCTGTCGCTTATCTTTCACTGGCTCCTTCGATTTCAATGTCATTAGCAGTGTCTCCTATTTATAGTAATTTAACATGAAGACATGATTGCTCATTTGTTTTAAATTTGGCAACTGACTACATTTTCAGTGGTTATAGGAAAATCCATTTGTTATTGTTTATTGTCCTAGTTGAACTGACATTGGCACGCATGCCGAACATTGTTGCACACAAGGTTCATCATGAAAAATTGGGAAACCTCTCATAGAGAATGAGTGGCATTTGCAATATGGCATATTCATTCAATTTCAGTAAGTGCTACTTTTGTACAGATTTGCATTTCACCATACACATTAAGCCCGTATCCAAACTGTATGATAACTGTTTTGTTTTTAATGCAAATTGATAATGTCTATGAGATATGCTCATTTTGTGTGCAAATCTTTACCTCCCAAACTTATAGTACATTACATGTTAGACCTTCAAAATTTCATTTTGAAATAGCTCCCAGAGATAGGGCCTCTTAAATAATTCTATCGTATTCTTCTTTGAACTTCGTGGTGGGATCACTACTCAGTTCTTTGTAGCACAAAGGATCTCTAAGTTGCTTATAGGCCTATTTTTCGCTGAGGATTTTAGACCATAAAACAATATTGCCCCCATTATCAGCAGGCTTTATTTTGATTTTTTTGAGTTTTTTTAAACTCTCTATTCCCATCCATTCTGATTTGTCCAGATTAGTATTACCTATCGTGTCTGGTAGATTTAAAATTGCCTGACCAACTAAATCAGAGAACCTCAATTTGGTAAGAAGTTTGAATTGGAGGACAACATATTGATTTTTGCTTGATATGCCTAACTACTGCGAGTTCATCCAAGAGAGACCCATCACTCTCATCCATTAACGAGAGCATATCCCAGAGGTTTCAGTGGTCAGTAGATGTCCAGCTGTACATATCTAATTGATTTGCAATAGTGTTTATCCACTAGGAGCATCCAACAAAAAAATGTTCAAGTCCTTGATCCATTTGAACTTATAAGTATTAGTAGGTGAGAAAGAAAGTCCACATTCTAACACAGCAGTTTGAGTGGTAGTTAATACAATATCAGACAAATTAACATATGTCAATTTATCAGTATTCATCGTTAACAGGTTTTCTTTTGGCTTTTGTATTCAAAGGTGCCACGGTCGCGGAGACTTCTTGGTCCCCTCCTCGTGGATCTCCTTGTCCCCTGTGGCCTCGACCTTTGGATAAAAAAGGGAGACGAGAGGATTGAATTGTATCTGACCCAGCTGGTTGTGCATTTTCATAGTCTGATAAATCAATATCAGAAGTTGTCATCCCCGTTGACATAGTGGGAGAAACATTTCTAGATTCTCTTACATACCATCTTTATGACAGAACAAGTAGTGAGGGCAGATTCCCATTTATATTTAAATTCTAAACCAGTAAATGGGAAAGCAGGAAAAATCTGAATACAGAACCCCCTTGGAATGAACTTATTTTGAGGTATCTATCTAATGTAGTTATATTCCACCATGTGCGTACTTGTTTAGTGAGTAAATTTGTAAGTGCCTTAATTTGGTCATCCCCTGAAACATCTAGCAAGGGTGTACATGTAGCAGCAGATGCTGAATCAACACAATAAATTGAGTCAGCGCTAGCAAGTCGCCGCTATTCATTATCTAAAAATCCATAATAACTTTAAATAGATTAAGGGGCCTATGCAGAGAGCAGCGAATTTTCGAAATTCGCCATTTTTTGGAGAAAATCGCGCAGAAAACAGCAGAAAATGGCGAGTTCCGAAAAACGCGCCAATTTTTCTTTTCTATTTGTAAAACTCGCCTCGCGGCTGGCGAGAACCTCAATCTCGCCAGTTTAAAAAATATCCGTATGCAGAGAGGCGCGAACGGCATCTAGCGGCTACGCGCCAATAAAATGGCGCGATTGTCTCCGTTTTGCCTCGCCAAAAAAAACTGCCGCTCGCGCCCATTGCAAAGGGGAAAAAAAAGGCGCGAATTTGTTTTAACACATTTCTGAAGCGCGCATCTCGCCAATTTAAACTCGCCACACGCATCCATGTTAAACATAGCAGAATTCGCACTTTTCTGCATATGGAGATTAAGGGCCTCATGCAGAGAGCTGCGAATTTTAAAATTGGCGAATTTATTAAAAAGTAGCTTTTTTGGAGAGTTTTAATCTCCATATGCAGAAAAGTGCGAATTCTGCTATGTTTAACATGGATGCGTGTGGCGAGTTTAAATTGGCGAGATGCGCGCTTCAGAAATGTGTTAAAACAAATTCGCGCCTTTTTTTCCCCTTTGCAATGGGCGCGAGCGGCAGTTTTTTTTGGCGAGGCAAAACGGAGACAATCGCGCCATTTTATTGGCGCGAACAGCCGCTAGATGCCGTTCGCGCCTCTCTACATACGGATATTTTTTAAACTGGCGAGATTGAGGTTCTCGCCAGCCGCGAGGCGAGTTTTACAAATAGAAAAGAAAAATTGGCGCGTTTTTCGGAACTCGCCATTTTCTGCTTTTTTCTGCGCGATTTTCTCCAAAAAATGGCGAATTTCGAAAATTCGCTGCTCTCTGCATAGGCCCCTAAAACTCTCCAAAAAAGCTACTTTTTAATAAATTCGCCAATTTTAAAATTCGCAGCTCTCTGCATGAGGCCCTAAGTGATTTGAGCAGGTTTAAAGAATGACACTTAAGTCACAGAAAAAAATAGAAAATATCAGATAACCGCATCAAAAAATCACTAGAAATAATAAATTACCAAAAACCACAAAATATAGCAAAAAAAAATGCCAGTGGTGGCGCTAAAGGGAAAGAATATATCAAAACACAAAAAGAAGAAAACTCACAAACAGCACTTTGATAAATAATGAATGTACAAAAAGACCAAAATTCAAAACGAGAAATATGATAAAAAAAAAGACAAATTAAGACCAAAGCGGGAACCAAATTAAAACCGCATAGAACATAAATCAACAAAACCCAAAAGTACGGATGCAGCTACGAGTATCCGAACACTGCTTTAAAAAAACTAATGGCCCATCGGACTAACACAGCAGGGATCCCTGGTCAGTTTGAATGGGACTGCAAGGGACCCCCGCTGTGTTAATCCAATGGGCCGTTAGTCTGTCTGCAGAAATGTCAGAGAAATGTTGCCGCATTACTGGGATATTGCCCCAGATTTTCCAAGGCAGGAGTTCAGATAACCGTGTCTGCACCTGTATAAACAAAAAATGTAATGGACATAAATATGATTACTGACAATAATACAATGGAAAAAAGAAAAATGCCCTAACACAGACAATGGGAACTAAACGTTCCTATTGAAAGTAAACCTATCAAGATACACATGGTAGAGCAGGACTACACTAAGAACTTAGAGGTGTGATGGTGAGGGGTTAACCAGGCTCACAATAAATATTTAAGCCAGTTTGGTTACCTCTGATCCATGTATTGGGGTCCGGGAGTGTCAGGTCATGAGCCCAGTGATTGTAAGTGCATTCTGTAAATTATGCGACAAAGAATGTTGTTGTTCTTACCTTTTCAAATTGTGCCATATCAAGGTTCGCATAAGCTGGGGCTACGTTACTCCCCATTGCAGTCCCAGTGGTCTGTAGGTAATGCATGTTCTCAAACTTGAAGTAGTTATTATGTTGTACAAAGTGTAGCAAAAGCATACGATAGTCTATAGGGGGTTTAGTAATTTGTTCTTTTTCCAAAAAGCCTTTCACTGCCTCCAGACCCTCAGTGTGTGGGATGACATTGTACAGGCTAGTGACGAGTAAGATTTTTTTCCCCGCTACTACTACCAATCTTACCTTGTTGAGAAAATCAAAAGTGTCTTTTATATAAAAGCGAACCTTAGTGACTATTGGCTGTAAAAAGCCGTCAATATAAACAGCCAGGGGTTGGTTAATGGAGGAAGTGGCAGCAATTTTAGGCCTGCCAGGCGGGTTATGTAGGCTTTTATGAATCTTCGGCAACAGGTAAAATACTGGACATCTAGGGTTAACCATGGTGAGAAAATCTCATTCCCCTTCTGTGATCCATGAGTTCACTATGCCTAAGATTAAAATCTGTTTCATCTCCTGTTGATAGGACAATGTGGGATCGCGTGTGAGGATAGTGTAACAGTTTGTGTCACCAAGCTGTCTTAGTGCCTCAAGCCTATACTGAGTGTAATTATGGATAACCCTTGGGTGGCTCTCCTCCCTAGTTTGAATCTCACCCCCTCCCACTTTTAAATGGTTAAAAGCTCACTCCATTGCATCTCCCACTCTCAGGGGAACTTGCCTGCTTGCAGTATGATTGCGATAAATCTAATACAGAGTGCTTTTCCTGGTAATGTACAGGTTAATAAGAGCTTCAATCAGACTTAGAACTATGCAACTAATTTTAACAGATTTATTATTAATCATTCTTACTTGTAATGCACAGGTTATTAAGAATTTATATTAGTGTTAGGTACCCTTGAGATGTGATCTGCCATGTAGGGGTTTAAGGGCATACAACTCTTTGGCCAAAGGGTTAAACTAAAATACCATTTTATTCAAAAGATATCTATATATATATTTAGGTACTGTACCGTGTATAAGTTTCATTGGATGTAGCACTGAGCTCTGACTGTCTTTCATGTTCTGTCTCTGTTTTTAAATATATATTGCCATGCTCAGTAGCTGTCAGGGTTCCGCTCGCCACAAACCAGGACCGGACCGCGAGGCTGAGGTGGGGTTGTAAAAGCACCGACCTGAGACCGCGCAGGCTGATCCGGATTGCGCAGTTCGTAGTCATATGTCGCAGGATCAGGATTGGAGAAGACAGCGTCGTCGTTGTAGAAGCCAGGGTCAGGACAGGAGACATCAGAATAAACATTGTTCAGGCAAGAGTTCGGCAACAGGTAGTCAGGAGAGCCCCGCTTCAGCTTAGGAGCGCGGGGTTGGCCTCTGCGCGAGCGACGACCATGGCCCATGGTACTGGTCACAGGAGATGGTAGGCAGACCAGAGTAGCACACCGCTTTGCTGCACGGGTGCACCAGTGCTACAGCGCAAGAGTCCTGAGCGGGCTAGGGAATCCTCTGTCTCAGCGCAGGAACCAGGACACGGCCTCTCTAGATTAGGGAAAGAGTAGGCCCCAGGAACCAGGAAGCTGAAGATACACAGGGAAACCTCCGCTTCAGTGCAGGAATCCAGGAGACTGAAGAACGCAGGGACGAAACATCCGCTTCAGTGCAGGAATCCAGGAGGCTGAGGGACGCAGGGACGAAAACCTCTGCTTCAGCACAGGAGAACAGGAGTGGACCGCTGCGTGAATATAGCAGCCGGTCACAGGAAACAAGGAGCTGAAGTGAACAAGAAGAGTACTCAGCTACAACACAGGAGACTGGAGCAGACCGCTGCGTGAATATAGCAGCCGGCCTTAGGAAACCTGGAGCTGCAGACAACAAGGAGAATACTCCGCTTCAGCATGAGAGACAGGAACAAGCGAGGGCTTGTGGCAGAACAGATAGTGACATCCAGGAAGGACTATGCTCGGCAGGGAGCATTATGGGAAGACAGTACTTAAAGGCCAGCGGGCCAATCCCCGGAGGGGGGTGTGAAGGTACTGCTCCAATGAATGAATGCAAGTCTAGGTTGCAGTGATAGGCTGCACAGCTGCAGTAGATACCAGAGGGAGTGTGTATTGCTTTGGTGAGTGAATCCAGGCTGCAGCAAACATCAGGAGAGGTGCTCCAGGACTGCACCTGTCTGCAAGGTAAGGCAACCAGTAAACCGCGGAGCGGATTCCTTACAGTACCCCCCCCCCCTTCACGCGAGACCTCCGGGCGAACATGAGCACACATAGAGTTGGGGGACCGGGAATTGTTGCTGTACCGTCTAGGATTGGGGGTAGAGTCGTGGTCCAGAGACTCCTTAGTGTACCCCCACCCCACGGTGAAAACAGCGGCCAGACAGGACCATCCATGGGTCTCGGAGACATCGAATTGTTCCTAAAGTTCTGGTCTCGGAGACATCGAATTGTTCCTAAAGTTCTTTAGGTGGAAAGGGGATCCGTAAACTAGCAGTTCCTTGGTGAGTACAGTTCTAGGAAATAAGAGTGGTAGAAGAAACATCCTTGGTACATGGCTCGCCCCGCAAAATGACTTGGAAATCCAGGGCTGTGAAGAACCAGAGGGTTCCAGAGCAGAAACGGCAGAAGAACCCCTACAGGAAGCCCAGTCTTTAATAAAGGAACCTGAATCTAGGCTCAGCGGCCCTGATAGTTGATCGAATACACCAGGAGGAACTTTGTAACAGAAAAAGTCTTGGCTGACCACTGCATGTTGAAATTTGCGAGAAATTTTTCCTCTAGAAGGCTCCCAGGTAATGGTTAGTAAGGGTATAGGCTGGTTGGAAGCATCTCCCGGTATTGGTATGGAAGGTGACAAGGCAAGCAGTAAACCCGGCATAGGGACCGAAATCTTGGGATACGTACAGAGTATTTCCAACTGAGAGGAAATAACAGGGGCAACCGAAAATTCCGAGGGACAAAACCATGGTTTAGCAGGAGCAGAGAAGCAAACAACAGTAGAGCTCTCCAATACTGGGAAATCTTCATTGGGAGATAGTATTGTCAGTGAATCAGGAATAGTCCTTGGGATCTTCAAATCAGTATCTTGAGAAAAAGGCAGAGCCAGGGTAGTGGTGGGAGGGAAGCTAACATCAGAAGCTGAAGTCTGTACCTCAGTGACAGGGCCTTGAGAATCAACAAGCAGCAAGTATGAACTATGAAAACTCTTAATGACAGGCACCTTAGGAGTACAAGGAGTCTTTTCCGAAACTGCAATGGCCCTAACCACAGGGGTACCTAACCTGACAAAAACATGAATTGGTGTGTTTTCTAGTGCAAAATCTCTGATCACAGGACTCCTAACCGATAGTGAGGGTGTCTGGGTTTGATTAGAGAAAAAATCAGATGTATTGATAAGTGACTTAGAAACAATTACTGAGGTTCTAGATTTGCTGGACATGTGAGAAAAAATACCCTTTAAGACAGGAGCTTTAATTTCTTCCCAGAGTAACCCCATGTTTGCTGGGACATATTTAGACACAGTACTGAGGAACTGGGTTTCAGCAAAGGCAGGACAGCTAAATAGCTCAGATTTAAACCCCAGGACTTGTAATATATGCATGGTGACCTCAGACAGTACTAAGGAAGTGACCACAGATATGCTGATCCCTGGAGAATTAGCCTGGACAGAGAAATCAGGGGGACCCCCAATCAGGATACTCCTTGTAGGAAGAGCTTCAGAATCAGAAGGAGAATCATTACCTCTCAGAGTCTCAAAACTAGAAAGACACAATTCAGCGAAAAGGGAAACAGTGTGTGGGTTTCTTACTAATCTATATGAAAAAGCGTCACTTTTGGGAGAAAACCGTGCGTCAGCAAACATTCCTGGGAACATAATATGAACCCCAGGAGAGACATACAGACTACTGTATGCTTTTAACCCTAAGCTTAAAGAGGAGGAGTACTCAGACAGTACACGGGGGTGAATCATAACTGTACTGGTCTCTGAAGTAGGTATTTGGTAAGGAATGTCTGGGAAACCAGAAATTACTGCAGACTCCATAATGTGGGAACTATGCGCTGAAGCAGGGATCACCGCTATGTGGGCGACAGGCTGGTTCAGCGAAACACCCGGGAGAAGGAACTCTGCGAGCAAGCTTAGGGGAAAACCTGACTCCTGAATACATTTATCAGGAACCAGAACTTTAGCCGAAGTCTCCGGAGACGAAACTGCGGAAACTTGAGCTGAAGCAGGGGATTTATAGCAAAGAATATCTAGGGACTCCGTACGGTTATGGGAATCCCTCAATGCAACCTCTGCTGTCTGACTTGTGGACTCATTCTCTGAGGCTAAAACGAAGGCATTAACTTGGAGGCAGCAAGAATTTACAGGGGTTAATGCAGACAATGCCTGAGAGTAAAACATAGGTAATCTTCTCTCTGTATTAGGAGAGACCAGGAATCTCTCGTCTGAAGCTAGGGGCGTGACCATGGCTGACAGAGAACAGGGATTTACCAAAGGAAACTCAGAGAGCTGCCCCACAGAGGTTAATACAGAAATAACCCTGGGAACAGAACTTATGGATTCTTTCTCTGACGGGGAAAGCGCACAGGAATGCCTAGCAGAGTTTAAAGCTGGAAAACCCTCAAGAGCTGGAGTGACAGATTCGGAGTTAGAAATAGGGGAACAAAGGGACTTATTCTCTGATAGTAGAACCTTAGTGTTGGCTAGTGAAACATATGTATTCTCCAGGGGAACCTCACAGGACTGCTCGGCAGGGGTTAAAGCTGGAAAACCCTCAAGACCTAGAGAAAGGACTTCTGAGCTAGAATTAGGAGAACTAATGAACTTATTCTCTGATACAAGAACATTAGTGCTGGGTAGAGCAACATATGTATTCTCCAGGGGGACCTCACAAGACTGATCGGCAGGGGTTAACGAAAACATATCATTGGTGTCAGGGAACCCGGCCATACACTCAGGGCAAGGATCTGTGGTAGACCAGGGATACAGCCAAGCGGCAGCGAAGCTGGCGAGGGGAGGATCCTGTTCCTTTATGCAAATGTCCAATGTCATGGAAAGGATATGGAGTGTTTTTTGGGCATCAGCCAACATGAGGAGAGGGTCCTCTTTTGCTATATAAATGTCTAAAGACAAGGCCAGGGAAGAGAGTTCCTTTTGGGCGTCGTCCAATTCTAAAGGGTACACATTTTCCCAAGTTAAAGGGTAACCAGGAAAGCAAATACAAGCGGCCAGCGATTGTTTTAAGTCCCGGAGGCGGTAAACCTTCATCATGAGATCATTACGGCATTTGTTTTGCAAAGGGGTTAAACCTACAAACACAATCAGATCTTCAATCAGGGGTATTATCTCACATAGAAACTGGTATTCACACTGGGACTGGTTTACAGGCTGGGACAGGCTTTCAGACAGAAACTTACCAACCCTCACCACAGGGCGGTCCGAGTTTGTGCGGCCGAGCATACTGTCAGGGTTCTGCTCGCCACAAACCAGGACCGGACCGCGAGGCTGAGGTGGGGTTGTAAAAGCACCGACCTGAGACCGCGCAGGCTGATCCGGATTGCGCAGTTCGTAGTCATATGTCGCAGGATCAGGATTGGAGAAGACAGCGTCGTCGTTGTAGAAGCCAGGGTCAGGACAGGAGACATCAGAATAAACATTGTTCAGGCAAGAGTTCGGCAACAGGTAGTCAGGAGAGCCCCGCTTCAGCTTAGGAGCGCGGGGTTGGCCTCTGCGCGAGCGACGACCATGGCCCATGGTACTGGTCACAGGAGATGGTAGGCAGACCAGAGTAGCACACCGCTTTGCTGCACGGGTGCACCAGTGCTACAGCGCAAGAGTCCTGAGCGGGCTAGGGAATCCTCTGTCTCAGCGCAGGAACCAGGACACGGCCTCTCTAGATTAGGGAAAGAGTAGGCCCAAGGAACCAGGAAGCTGAAGATACACAGGGAAACCTCCGCTTCAGTGCAGGAATCCAGGAGACTGAAGAACGCAGGGACGAAACATCCGCTTCAGTGCAGGAATCCAGGAGGCTGAGGGACGCAGGGACGAAAACCTCTGCTTCAGCACAGGAGAACAGGAGTGGACCGCAGCGTGAATATAGCAGACGGTCACAGGAAACAAGGAGCTGAAGTGAACAAGAAGAGTACTCAGCTACAACACAGGAGACTGGAGCAGACTGCTGCGTGAATATAGCAGCCGGCCTTAGGAAACCTGGAGCTGCAGACAACAAGGAGAATACTCTGCTTCAGCATGAGAGACAGGAACAAGCGAGGGCTTGTGGCAGAACAGATAGTGACATCCAGGAAGGACTATGCTCGGCAGGGAGCATTATGGGAAGACAGTACTTAAAGGCCAGCGGGCCAATCCCCGGAGGGGGGTGTGAAGGTACTGCTCCAATGAATGAATGCAAGTCTAGGTTGCAGTGATAGGCTGCACAGCTGCAGTAGATACCAGAGGGAGTGTGTATTGCTTTGGTGAGTGAATCCAGGCTGCAGCAAACATCAGGAGAGGTGCTCCAGGACTGCACCTGTCTGCAAGGTAAGGCAACCAGTAAACCGCGGAGCGGATTCCTTACAGTAGCACTCCTCTGTGACACTTATACGCTTATATATATGTTGTGGTTATTTTGGGGGTTCAAAATGAGCTTGTTAGGTGTCCTGTATGTTTCACTATGATTTAACAGAGGAGGAGACAGCTTAACACCATGATGACATCACTGAGGGGGTTAACCCAGATACCCATAGGAGGAGGCTGCTACGGTTGTACTGGCACCAGAAGGACCGCCCACTGTGTCGTCACCAGCAATGAGGATCTTGCGAGAACACATGACACTATCATTATGGATGCAGAATGATGACATCATCACCGGATGAAATGCAGCTGCTTCCACGTTTCCCATGGAGGATGGACATTATCTGCATAGGACACACATGGGGTGATCAGCATTTGCTGTGGGGGTGTGTGTCTGCTCACTTACTATAATTATATGGGGGGTATATATAGATGGGACATTGTGTTTGTCAGTTCATTACCAGTTACTTGACAAAAGCCTAAGTGAGGCCGAAATGTTGGTTATTATAAATAAATAATGCTAAAAATCCATGGAGCCCTGGATCATCTTTCCTGTTGCCTATACTAGGTAACATGAAATTTGAATCAGTTCGATCTCAAAATATATTTTACGATGTGCGAAACAAAGGGAATAAAAAATACAGTATAGTGCAGCTGGTAGATACAGAACGGGAGCACTTTTGAAGAACTCAGAGTTAAGAAGGAATTCCCACAATCTCACTACTTCCCTACATGCAGATCATACATTACTGTAAGAGCCTAGAAAACTATCAGAAAGAGATATTAGAAACAATATTTTTGATAGCTACTTTAGGACTGAAAATAATATTACATATTCGATCTCTGAATTAATTGATTGGATCTGAGATAAAGACCATGGCAAGGAACTGCAAAAAGTGTCAGCCACGTGGAACAAGGACTTCCCAGAAATAACTAAGATTGACTCTTTTCTGGTAGGATTTAGTAGAACAAGAAAAATAATTATATCAGAGACATAGAGGGAATTACAATTTAAATTACTACATAGAGCATATTATGCGTTTGATATCCCATATTAACTGATAGAAAAAAATCAAAATAAATGCCCAAAATATCTGCTTATTAAAGCGGATCTAAAACACTGCCTATGGAAATGCCCATGTATATCTGATTTTTGGGACCAGGTTCTAATACATGTGTAGCCTCCTGTAAACAGCACAGGCTACCTATCTTCCTTCTACTGTGGTAAGTCCTGTTAAGGTCAGGCACCAGTAATCATCATGGGTTTTCCCCCTTCCAAGCCCTGCCCTGAGTGGTAGATGCAGGCCTCTGACTCTGCTGCAGGCACGAGACAGAGGGGAGGTTCTGCTAACATCATGAGGGGTGGGGCTAACTCTATATTTAGCAGCCAACTCCTGTAAGTGACGAGTCTGTTAGTGCTGGTCGAGATGCTCGGTCCGAGGAGTTGGAGGAGGCCGGCTGTCTCACCTGAGAGTCGTGCAGGAGCCAAGAGAGAAGTGGAGAGACTCAGCCACTTTGAGTAGAGCTGATAGTATTATAGACCCGGTGGACCAATGCCCCTCACCCCCTGTCTGGGGTGATGGGGAGAATCCATTCCCCACCCCAAGGATAACTTTGGAGGTGGGCCGTGGGGTATTGACGCCCCAGTCCAGACCATACTGTCGGAGGAGAGACTTGGAGGGAAGGAGAGGAGGAAAGGCCGGTGAAGGGAGGAGAGCGGAGTAATTAGCAGGACATTGCTGTTGTTGTTGTGGCTGCTGGACGCCACGCGACAGTTGTTTGAATCTGAAGCCTTTACCCTGGGACCAAGGGGATTCTTCTATACAGGTCCTATCCCATATTCCTGGGAGTATAGAAGATGGAGGCGCTGCACCACTAAGAAAGCATGGAGGCTACCACCCCAGAAGCCTGGTCCTATCTCCCCAATAACAACGCGGGAAACTCAGGCCCTCCTGTTCCTCGCAGGTATGCACCACCACTACGCATGTAATCTTCCCTCACGCACCCTAGACACCACAGATGAGTCTGGGGGGGAGGGGAAACAAGGATTAAACATATACATGACATGACAAATGTGGTAAATTTGAAGGAACCTCTATCAGTTTTATTTGGGAACATGGAAGGGGTGGAAAGAAATTAATGGGAAATCAGGAATCCCAAGGATTGATGAAATTATGCTCCTGGCAGCTAGAAGGTCTATAATGGTGCAGTTGGTGAAGTATTACCCTCCCAACTTGGAAACGCTTAAAACATATATCTCACTGAGCTAATGACCTTAGATAAAATGATAACGGAGACCAATATGGAACAAAAAAACTGAGAATTTCTTTACAAAATTGGAACTCTATATTGACTCCCTACCACAGAGTGAAAAAGACCAAATATATCAGGCTTTCGCACACACATCCTGGAGTCTCTTGCAGCAAATTGCACAAGGTCATAGTTAAGGTACTGCACCGACACACTTTATTCGAGCAAATACCCAGTATGTACCTGGCAGATACCTGGAATGCGCCACTCCTCACCTCTGACAAGCCCCGTTGCATTTGCCTTCCCAGCCTGGGTTCATGCCTGGCTGATGGGCGGCTGATCTGTTAAATGATAATGATTAGGATTTAATAGGCTGCAATGCTTCGCGTGTCTACCAGATGGCATAAATTCATGAATTGTAATGCAGTATATATATATATACTGTGCAGTATTGCAGCCAGCGGGAATAAAATGCTTCAATCCCTGCTTGGAAAATAACTCAATGCACTCGGGCAGAAAACAGTCACAAACCTCAATACACCCGGGTATACCCGAATTCGTGGGACTAGCCAAGCTCGAATAAAGTGTGTCGCCAGTGTATACAGAGGAGAACCAGGTTAAACAGGTATCAAGACAGGAGAACAGCATATCTAAACCTAACGTCTGTAATATGTGTCTGACTAAAGTTACGTTTTGTAAATTCTGTTACTTAATTATTTAATTTTAGAATCGTGTATTTTTGTATTTTTGTGTGTAGCCCTGGTAAGAATGAAGGCTTTAGTTCTATCCTCTTCCTGGTGTAATACCTGATAAGGGCAGGTTGCCAGGAGTTATCATGGGTTTCCCCCACTTCAAGCACTGCTCTGAGTGGTGGAGGTAGGTCACATGACCCTGTGTTGTAGGCAGTGACACAGGGGGCGGTGCCTGCTGAGATCATAATGAGCAGTGCACTTCCTATTTAGTGTGGAGAAGTAAGTGCTGAGATAGAGTTAGGAGTGTATGGAGAGTACAGTTGGGGAAGGAGGAGCAGCCTCTGAGTAGAGCTGCTAGGATTATAGTTAGTAAGGTGGATCAATGCCTCTCACCCTGCTTAAGGGGTGAGGGAAGAGTTAGCCCCGCCCTGGGTACCCTTGATCAAGGGTGGTGGCAGGGGAAGATCCCATCCTGGAGGAGAGCAGTCTAAGTGGCGTAGACAACCTGTACCTGATTGTTGATCCTACTGCTGTTGTTGCTGCTATCGCTGCTGTAAATAAAGTGCTGATGCTGCTATTTAAAGAAAGACAACCGTGTGAGACTGGAATCTCTCTGTCATATTCTCTAGCCTGCTGTTCCCATGCTTGGCCACCGGGACTGCTGCCACTCTCAATGTCTGGTTCTTGCCTGCAGTACCTATACTTGCCCACCGGGAGTGCTGCTGCTAAACTAAGGAACATTCCAGACTCTGATACCTGACACCTCTGCACATGTGCTCCACCTCTCAGCCTTCCTATAAAAACCTCCCTTTCCTGTTCCTCTTTGCCTGTTTATACTGGTTCCTTAGCTTCTGCAAGGTTCATGTGTTTACTGCTGTGCTAGCTATTGCTATCATCCTGTTCCAGTTTCCTCGTTGCCGACCTCTGCTTGTTTCCTGACTTCGCTACCTGCCACCTGCCTCGGACCCCTGCTTGTTTCCTGACTTCGCTCCCTGCTGTTCCTGCCACTGGGATCCACTTCAGCCGAAGTCCAATCCTTGACAGAATAAACAGGCCCTACCATGGATTCCGCCGGAACAGACCTGGCCAAGGCTCGGACACTGCAGGACTTACAACGTATCATGGTTGGTTTCCAAGAACAACAAGGACACCTTATCAAACGTCTTGGTCATGTGGAAGAACAGGATACCCTCCGGAAAGAACGGGATGCCCGCCAGGTAGAACGTGATGCCCGCTGGGAAGAATGTGTCGTCCGCGCGGAAAGATGTGCCCTCCGCTCAGAGGAACGAGCTGCCGCCGCAGAAGCTGAAAACCGTGAACTACGTGCAGCTTTAATCACCGCATCTATTCAAAAGACTCTGACTGTGCAAACCGCGCCCCGTGTTACCCTTCCGGAAAAATTTGGAGGAAAAAGACAATCTTTTCGGGATTTCCTTAATCAATGCAGACATGTGTTCAAGCTTCAGCCTACTATCTATAATACCAACGAAGCCAAGGTTGGACTGATCATAACCCTGCTCAAGGATGAGGCCCTTTCTTGGGTCTCCTCTATGTTAGAACAGGATAGCCCACTACTAAGGGACCTGGAGGAGTTCATCGATGCCATGAGTCTTATTTTTGATGACCCAAATCGTAGTGCAACCGCTGAGGCAACTCTGAACAATCTTCGTCAAGGAAGACGCTCGGCAGCTGAGTACGCTGCTGAATTCCGCCGATGGGTTAACGATACTGAGTGGAATGAGGCCGCGCAGAAATTTCATTTTCGGCAGGGTCTCTCGGAGCAAGTTAAAGACGAACTAGCCCGGGTGGAGACCCCAGAGAGATTTCAGGACTTTGTCCGTTTATGCATCCAAATTGATCGCAGGCTTACGGAAAGACGATTGGAGAGACAGGGGTTCATGCCAAGCAACCCTGGGTTTAGAGATGTCAGTACCCCAAGACGTTCCAGGGAGACTGAGGAGGAGCCGATGCAAGTAAATACACTGCGGGGACCCATCTCAACTGGGGAAAGGAATAGACGCCGAACAGAAGATCTCTGTTTATATTGCGGAAACGATGGGCACTATCTCGCTGATTGCCCAAACAAGTCCAGGCGGTCTTCTTTCCAGAGCCCTAGAAGAAATCAGCTGCACGCTATTTCAAAAACTGTTCTCTCTGCTTCTCAAAGGAAAGATAACCCTCCTTTGCTACACCCTCACCTCCTGGTTCCTATTATAATCGAGAAAGGAACACATCGTTTTTCAACCACAGTAATGGTCGACTCAGGGGCGGCAGGGAATTTTATGGACATAGAATTCGCTAAGAACAATTCGGTATCATTTGTAGCCAAGGAATCGCCAGAAAGGATGGAAGTCGTTGACGGTTCTCCCTTGAGCTCTGGACCTGTTACCCATGAAACCAGTAACTTAACACTAATCATGGAGCCCAATCACCAGGAGAAGATTTCATTTGGTCTCATTCCATCACCTTTGTTTCCAGTGATTCTGGGAATTCCATGGCTCATGATCCATAACCCACTAATCGACTGGAAGACCAAGACACTCACGTTTCCCTTGGAGCACTGTCAGCTAGCCTGTCTACCTAAAACGCCTATACCAGAGTGTGTAGGAATACATAAGATTTACTCGTCTCAAGAAAATCTTCTGCCGGCTCCTTACTCTGAGTTTTTAGATGTGTGTGACAAGGAGAATGCGGATACGCTTCCCCCACATCGCTTTTATGACTGTCCCATTGAATTATTACCGGGTGCTGCTATTCCGTTTGGAAGAATTTATTCCCTCTCAGAACCGGAATTGAAGGTCCTCAATGACTACCTACAGGAGAACCTATCAAAGGGTTTTATCCGACCCTCTACTTCTCCAGCAAGCACTGCGCTCTTCTTTGTGGGAAAGAAAGACGGTTCTCTACGCCCCTGCATTGACTATCAGGAACTAAATAAGATAACGGTGAAGAACAGGTACCCATTACCTCTGATTCCTGAACTATTGGAAAGAATTCGGTCAGCCAAAATCTTTACCAAATTTAGATCTCAGAGGAGCGTATAATTTGGTCCGCATTCGACCCGGTGACAAATGGAAAACAGCTTTCCGAACCGGTTATGGGCACTATGAATATCTGGTGATGCCTTTTGGACTCTGTAATGCCCCTGCTACCTTCCAGCATTTAATCAATGATGTCCTCCGAGAGTTATTGGACCAATTCCTAGTGGCATACCTGGATGACATCCTAGTCTTCTCAGATAACATCATGGATCACCAGAGACATGTCCGAATTGTCCTTGAGCGTCTCCGTAAGTACAAATTATACATCAAGTTAGAAAAATGCGAATTCGAAAAAACCAGCATGCAATTTCTCGGTTACATCATCTCTCCCGAGGGTTTGAGTATGGACCCAGGCAAGATTCAAGCCGTGGTGGAATAGCCAATCCCTCGGAATGAAAAGGACATTCAGAGATTTGTGGGTTTTGCCAATTTCTATAGACGTTTTATTAAAAATTTCTCTGGCATTATTGCCCCAATCACCCAACTCACACGGAAGGAATTCCCCTTCAAATGGTCTCCTAAAGCAGATGCGGCATTCGAACAATTGAAGTCACTCTTCACATCTGCCCCTATCTTCATCCATCGAAATCCAGAATTACCATTCATCTTGGAAGTGGATGCATCCGACTCCGCTATTGGTGCCATTCTGTCACAAAGAATTGGACCCAAGATGCTCCTTCATCCATGTGCCTTTTATTCATACCAAATGTCAACAGCTGAATTAAATTATGACATCGGAAACAAAGAACTCTTGGCTATAAAAGCTGCATTCTCTGAGTGGAGACATCTACTGGAGGGGGCCAATCACCCAATTACGGTCTTTATGGATCACAGGAACTTAGAATTCATTCGATCCGCAAAGAGACTGTCTGCGCGACAAGCCAGGTGAGCTCTCTTCTTAGCAAGATTTCAGTTCCACATCTCCTACCGCCCTGGCTCCAAGAATGGAAAAGCCGACGCCTTGTCACGGTCCTTTCCTAATCCTAGTTCAGACAAAGAGCAAGAAGAAACTATTCTTCCAAAAAGAAATTTTTTGGGCGTCACCTTCTCCGCCGGTTCCAACTCGTCCTTGGGGGTCCATATCAATGGATTTTATTGTTGACCTGCCCCAATCAAGTGGACATAATACCATCCTGTTAGTGGTGGATCGACTTACAAAGATGGCTCATTTCATTGCAGCACTGAATCTTCCTTCTGCAGACCAGACAGCCAAGTTGATTGTGAAAGAGGTGTTTTGGCTTCACGGGGCTCCTGATGAGATCATATCCGATAGAGGGGTACAATTCACTTCAAAATTTTGGAGGACCTTCTGTTCCTCTCTAGGAATTCGTTTAAATTTATCGTCTGGCTATCATCCACAATCCAATGGCCAGACAGAAAGGACCAATCAGACTTTGGAACAATACTTACGATGTTTTGTTTGTCATCTCCAGGATGACTGGATTGATTTCCTACCATTAGCTGAGTTTACATACAACAATTCACATCATTCTTCGACTCAGAAGAGCCCCTTTTTCTCAAATTATGGATTTCATCCAACCTTTATTCCTCGTTTTCCATCTTTGGGCCCCATTCCGGCAGTTATAGAGAAACTCTGCGAGACATCCAGGAGACCCTCAAAGAGACACTTCGTGAGACTCAAGTAAAGTACAAAAGAGCAGCAGACCAACACCGCAGACCCTCCCCAGAATTTCAAGTCGGGGATAAAGTCTTGCTTTCTACAAGAAATCTACGTCTAAAGGTTCCAACCATTAAATTGGGCCAAAAATACATCGGGCCATTTCGCATCTCAGCACTAAAAAATCCAGTGACCTTCAGATTAGAGCTTCCTGAGACCATCAAAATACACCCTGTGTTTCATTCTTCTCTGCTGAAATCTTTCCGTGGAAATCCGTTTCCTGGACGGAGACGTCCTCCCCCTGAACCCGTCCTCGTGGATAACGAAGAGGAATTCATTGTGGAGAGAATTTTGGATTCCAGGTTACACCGAGGGAAACTACAGTACCTGGTTCACTGGGGGGGCTATGGCCCAGAGGAAAGGTCTTGGGAACCCAAAGATTTTGTACATGCTCCGCGACTAGTCAAAGAAGGGGGAAGCAAAAATAGTATAATACTGTTTTTAATTTTAAAAAACACAAAGTATTCCACTTACATAAGTGCCTTTGTTTGAGAGCATTCAGACCACCCTGGGTCATAGGGTCAGACAAGGATATTCACAGCAACAGCATCCACTCCACGGCCGTCACAGCAGGTACTGGGCTGATTAAAGTTGTCCTCCACTCTGGATGTCATCAACAAGGGCTTCTTAGTAATCACTGGTTCACCCAACACGCGTTTCCACTGCAAAGTCTTCATCAAGGATAAGCCTTTTTGTTAAATTAAAAAACAGTATTATACTATTTTTGCTTCCCCCTTCTTTTGTATATGGATTTCCCCTCCCTCTATATGAATCTGGAGTACCCGACTGGAGACATAAGTTGGTAACTTCCAATAACCACAACGCTTTCATTTCACGTTAAACACGTGAGTGCAAATTTTATAGAACTCTCCGCATTGAAATTACTTGTTGGAGTAGACAATATTGCACTATTTTGTGTTTCTACTTTCTTTTTATGTCCTGATGTGATTTGCGCACCTGTTTCTCCTTCGTTTGCAGAAAGTAGGGCATGTTTGCATACTAGGGGTATTCAGGAGAGCTCGTCCTCTCGCACAGTATGCCCTGGGTGCCCTAAGAGGGTGATGTAAATTTGGGTAACATAGCTAAAGCTGTCCTAGTCCCTTGAGGCAGATAGTGTAGGATCACTGTTGGGGTTAGCCTGTTAACTTGTCCAGGGACGATAGCACAGGGTCTGCACTATGAGTGGCCAACAGTAGGAGATGCCCAGTACTTAGGAAATGCCGAGTACCCTAGCCAGTACCTAGAAAACACACCACAGAGTGCTTGTGATGAACCGTCAGTGAGTGCGGTGTACTAAGAGAGATTTCTGCCTAGCTTGGGGTACGCCATATGTTATATTCATGGGTTAGAGAACCAGAGAGAATAGTGAGTGTCTAGGAATGTGTTGCACAGTAGACACTGAGAGTAGCGCTATCGTGGGCTTATAGGGTTCATTAAAGATGGCGGCGAGAGATGCATGTGCTCTGCGGGGCATGGAGGAGGTTAAAATTGCGACAGCAGCGTCATTCACTGCAACGCGGGTTGCAGCCGATCCAAAATGGTGATTCCCGCCGAGCTTTGATTGCGCACGTGTTGTGTGCAAGCAGGCTGTGCAAAATATGTGGTGAGTGATGTGCAAGGGTTTGGCGCCAAACCCAGATCTCCAGCCAAAAGAGCGTAGCGGCGCGAAAACCAAAGACACATCCACCTGTGCAGTGACTGGCCGACAGATGAAGCCACGTCACGCAGAGCGAGAGAGTTCCCCTCCTCTTGTTTCCACCAGAGGGAGGGGGCACACCAAGAGCCAATCAGAGACGTCCTCCACAGCGGAAGGAGGGACAGGAAGTGAGGGCGAGGAGCTTCCCTTCTGCTTGACAGTTGACGGTGAAGGAGCTAAGAGCAAGCTGATCTACTCAATCCCCACGCAAAAGATGGCTGATCTGAGTGTGAACCCTTATCAGTTTCCAGGAGGCTTCCTGGTTGTGGAGATTGATGGTCGAGAGTATCTACGGTGCCTGTGCGTACACAGCAGGACACCCGGACCGGCTCCAGCACGACGGCACGATGCCCGCAGTGTGGCACGTTCTACTTATGGCCTGTCGAGCCATGGCCTATGATCAAGACCCCGCGAGGGGTCTCTCCAGCAACCCTGATTGAGGTAGCGGAGGCGGAGGAGAAGGCTGTCCTGGTCCCATATATCACGCCTGAGGTAGGGACCCAGATCAAGCCAACAAGCGATGTCCCGGTGGAGAACGCGACCGCAGTGGAGGTACAAAAGAGGGCCCGTTTCGTACCACTACCCACTGGTGGTTCAGCAAAGGCTCGAGGTAATTCCCAAGTGAGGAGCCATTGCAGTCTTCGTCGGATGAAGGAGACAGCCTGTCATCGGTGGCGATGCGCCTGCCGGCGAACCACCCCAGCTGTAAGAAAGAAGCATTTCCACTTACCTGTGAGAGGGAAAAGACGAGTCCGGAGACCCCCCGACGGCGAGTGCTGGTGCGGCCGCAGCTGCATAGAAGTCCCACGGCCGTGGCGACTCCCAGTGCGGCGGAGATGGGATCTGCGATGGCTCCGGAGGAACCACCGAGCATCGGCCGACAGTGGAGCGGTAAGGAGACACCACCACCCCCTTACTTCTGCCATGCGAAGACGGAACCTGAGGAGAGAGAAAGGCTTGTGGCCTGTCTGCCCGCCCGCGATCCTGACGGTCCACCAACGCCCCTTCCAGTCCTCGACACACTTCCAGTGCGAGACAACGGAGCGGATGGAGATTCCGCGGCCACCAGCGATGACATCACTTCCGGATCTGACTGGCGCAGAGGCCCGGAAGCTTTGTTCTCTACGTTGAGGAGAGTGGGATTGGAGGCGGAGTTCGAGAAGTTCAAGGCTTAAGTAGCCAAGAGAGGAGCCCAAAGTGCGGCAGAGAGTGAAAGTAAGAAGATGCCTACCGGTCGTGGCATCGCCCGACTAAGAGACACTTTGCAGGACATTGCTGATCCCTTGGTCACCGCCCCTAGCACCATTGCCCCGGCCACTGCCTCTGCCCCGTCATGTGTCATGCCACCAGGTCCTAGTGGGAGTAAGCGGGAAAATACACCCAATTATTCCACTGATTGGAGGGATTGGGAATTAAGTGATGAAGGTTCTGATGGGGAGATACACTTATCCAGTGTTGTACGTGTACCTAACCCCACTGTGTTTAATCATGTGCCTAGAGGTTGGGCCCGAGGGTCCCAGACTACTGCAAAAGCGGGTCCCGTGTGTCCAGTGATACATAAGATGAACCCCACAGTCTATAAATATGTTATCAGAGGTAGACGCAGAGGCTCGCACTCTACCGAGGCCGAGACGTCTGGTGTGTCCTCAAGAATGGAGTCTGAGGCAGGTATGAGTGTAACATCATCCTACGAGCACCAAGATAAGTTGTTGGCAACGCTGTTCACAGGGTACCATGAGGGTATGGACCGCACCAGGTTTGTGCTTATCAAGAAAGACATAGTAGATTATTGGTGGGATGTAGGCACCTTTTCTCCCCAGGAGGTTGCTGACAAGCTAGACAACCGGTACAGAGAGGTTGAACAGAAAATAATTACCCCCAAAAGCTCATCTATTCTTTATGACGATGTTGCCCCTGAGGAGCCACAGTTCTGGGTACTGCCAGGCAAGGCTTGGAACCGGACACTGACGAAGTTATGTAGGGCAGACAGAGCCATAGTGGCAAGGTACCGGCAATCCCATGGCCATGGGCGTCCGCAGAAATATTTTCAGGGGGGGGCATAATGTTAACTAGACAGAGAGAGAGAGTGGTTGTGGGGTGTGTGGGTGACGGGGTGGGTGACTGACACTTTGACTGACTGACTCGTGTGTGACTGACACTTGGGTGGGTGACTGACTGACTGTGGGTTGGTGTCAGTATTCATTCACAGACAGACACAAACACACAACCTCCCTCTCTCAGACTCTCACTCTCCCTCTCAGACTCTCCCCCTCTCAGACTCTCCCTCCCCCTCTCAGACTCTCCCTCTCCCTCTCAGACTCTCCCTCTCAGACTCTCCCTCTCAGACTCTCCCTCTCAGACTCTCACTCTCCCTCTCAGACTCTCCCTCTCCCTCTCAGACTCTCCCTCTCAGACTCTCCCTCTCAGACTCTCCCACTCAGACTCTCCCTCTCCCACTCAGACTCTCCCTCTCCCACTCAGACTCTCCCTCTCAGACTCTCCCTCTCAGACTCTCCCTCTCAGACTCTCCCTCTCAGACTCTCCCTCTCAGACTCTCCCTCTCAGACTCTCCCTCTCCCTCTCAGACTCTCCCTCTCCCTCTCAGACTCTCCCCCTCTCAGACTCTCCCCCTCTCACTCTCCCTCTCAGACTCTCCCTCTCAGACTCTCCCTCTCAGACTCTCCCTCTCAGACTCTCCCTCTCAGACGCTCCCTCTCAGATGCTCCCTCTCCCTCTCAGACGCTCCCTCTCCCTCTCAGACTCTCCCTCTCAGACTCTCCCTCTCCCTCTCAGACTCTCCCTCTCAGACTCTCCCTCTCAGACTCTCCCTCTCCCTCTCAGACTCTCTATCCCTCTCAGACTCTCCCTCAGACTCTCTCTCCCTCTCCCTCTCAGACTCTCTCTCCCTCTCCCTCTCAGACTCTCTCTCCCTCTCCCTCTCAGACTCTCTCTCCCTCTCAGACTCTCTCTCCCTCTCAGACTCTCTCTCCCTCTCCCCCTCACTCTCCCTCTCCCCCTCACTCTCCCTCTCCCCCTCAGACTCTCCCTCTCCCCCTCAGACTCTCTCCCCCTCAGAATCCCTCTCTCACTCACTCTCTCTCTCACTCAGACTCTCTCTCTCACTCAGACTCTCTCTCTCTCACTCAGACTCTCTCTCTCTCACTCAGACTCTCTCTCACTCAGACTCTCTCCCTCACTCACCCAGACTCTCTCTCTCACTCACCCAGACTCTCTCTCTCACTCACCCAGACTCTCTCTCTCACTCACCCAGACTCTCTCTCTCACTCACCCAGACTCTCTCTCTCACTCACCCAGACTCTCTCTCACTCACCCAGACTCTCTCTCACTCACCCAGACTCTCCCCCCTCAGACTCTCCCCCCCTCAGATTCTCCCCCCCTCAGACTCTCCCCCCCTCAGACTCTCTCCCCCTCAGACTCTCTCCCACTCAGACTCTCTCTCTCACTCAGATTCTCTCTCTCACTCAGACTCTCCCTCTCAGACTCTCCCTCTCAGACTCTCCCTCTCAGACTCTCCCTCTCAGACTCTCCCTCTCAGACTCTCCCTCTCCCTCTCAGACTCTCCCTCTCCCTCTCAGACTCTCCCTCTCCCTCTCAGACTCTCCCCTCTCAGACTCTCCCCCTCTCACTCTCCCTCTCAGACTCTCCCTCTAAGACTCTCCCTCTCAGACTCTCCCTCTCAGACTCTCCCTCTCAGACTCTCCCTCTCAGACGCTCCCTCTCAGACGCTCCCTCTTACTCTCAGACGCTCCCTCTCCCTCTCAGACTCTCCCTCTCAGACTCTCCCTCTCCCTCTCAGACTCTCCCTCTCAGACTCTCCCTCTCAGACTCTCCCTCTCAGACTCTCCCTCTCCCTCTCAGACTCTCTCTCCCTCTCAGACTCTCCCTCAGACTCTCTCTCCCTCTCCCTCTCAGACTCTCTCTCCCTCTCCCTCTCAGACTCTCTCTCCCTCTCCCTCTCAGACTCTCTCTCCCTCTCAGACTCTCTCTCCCTCTCCCCCTCACTCTCCCTCTCCCCCTCACTCTCCCTCTCCCCCTCAGACTCTCCCTCTCCCCCTCAGACTCTCTCCCCCTCAGAATCCCTCTCTCACTCACTCTCTCTCTCACTCAGACTCTCTCTCTCACTCAGACTCTCTCTCTCACTCAGACTCTCTCTCTCACTCAGACTCTCTCTCTCTCACTCAGACTCTCTCTCACTCAGACTCTCTCTCTCACTCACCCAGACTCTCTCTCTCACTCACCCAGACTCTCTCTCTCACTCACCCAGACTCTCTCTCTCACTCACCCAGACTCTCTCTCTCACTCACCCAGACTCTCTCTCTCACTCACCCAGACTCTATCTCACTCACCCAGACTCTCTCTCACTCACCCAGACTCTCTCTCTCACTCACCCAGACTCTCCCCCCCTCAGACTCTCCCCCCCTCAGATTCTCCCCCCTCAGACTCTCCCCCCCTCAGACTCTCTCCCCCTCAGACTCTCTCCCACTCAGACTCTCTCTCTCACTCAGACTCTCTCTCTCACTCAGACTCTCTCTCTCACTCTCTCAGACTCTCTCTCTCTCACTCAGACTCTCACTCAGACTCTCTCTCTCACTCAGACTCTCTCTCTCACTCAGACTCTCTCTCTCTCACTCAGACTCTCTCTCTCTCACTCAGACTCTCTCTCACTCAGACTCTCTCTCACTCAGACTCTCTCTCACTCAGACTCTCTCTCTCACTCAGACTCTCTCTCTCACTCTCTCAGACTCTCTCTCTCTCACTCAGACTCTCACTCAGACTCTCTCTCTCACTCAGACTCTCTCTCTCACTCAGACTCTCTCTCTCTCACTCAGACTCTCTCTCTCTCACTCAGACTCTCTCTCTCTCACTCAGACTCTCTCTCACTCAGACTCTCTCTCACTCAGACTCTCTCTCACTCAGACTCTCTCTCACTCAGACTCTCTCTCTCTCACTCAGACACACACACCACACACACCACACCACACACACCTTGTCTGGTGCCACTCTAATGCAGATAGTCCCAAGGTGTAGCCCCATCTCTTTCTTACCCCCTCTCTTCTTCATTCACTCTCTCCCCTCACCCCTCTCTTCCTCACTTCCTCTATTACACCCCCTGTCTCCTCACTCTCCCCCCTCCATCAATTATCCCCCTCTGACTCAAACCCACTCCCTGAATCCGTCCTCCTCACATTCATTCCCTCCCCCCCTGATCTCTCACACACACACAGACACACACTCAGACACAAACTCAGAAACTCGCAACAAGGGGGAATCGGAGCAGGGGGGGGGAAACCGGAACAGGGAAGGAATCGGAACGGGAAGGGGGGACCCGGAGCAGGGGGGAATCGGAACGGGAAGGGGGGACCGGAGCAGGGGGGGGACCAGAGCAGGGGGAAGATTTTGGAACGGGGGGGATCGGAGCAGGGGGGGGGGGGAATCAGAGCAGGAGGACAAGGGGGAAGCGAGAGTGGCATGGAGCAGTAGTCACCTAACTTGCTCCATGCAGGAAAGGGCGGGCCTCGCTATGCAAGGTCAGATAGACTGCAGGGGTGAGCAAACTTTTTATGCCGAGCCCCCCTTTTCATCCATTTAATTTCTCGGGCCCCCCCTGCCTGACGTAATCAAAATCACATGAACCCCCCCCCTTTATTAAACGATATACAATGTAAATACAAATATGTTTCAACAGCTCGCGCTTGCAAAATTGGGCTGCGTCCACGTTGCCACCGAGAGTGGTGACATCACCAACTCTCCAAGCATGAGCACAGGGTGTCCTGCATAATTTTGCAAGCACGAGTGGGGGGTATGGATCAGGGCTATTTCTGTGTTTGTGTGTGGTTGTGTGTGGGTGTGGGGTTGTGCGCATTGACTGCTGCTGAGCATGCTTCAATTTCAATTTTGTTTGTCTCCCCAAGCGCCAAGCTTGGGAGAGCGTACACCCTCCAATTTGTGCAACGCTGCATTCAATCACAACACCCATACACACACACTATCACAACACAGACACACCACACACACAATCACAACACACACAACACCCCCCCACACACTAATATCACAACACACACTAATATCACACCACACAACACACACAATCAATCACAACACAAACAACACCCCCCCCCCCACCACACACAATCACAGCACACATTCAATCACAAAACACACACATCACTATACACATATATATATATATATATATATATATATATATATATATATATATATATACACACACACACACACACACACATCACTATACATATATATACACACACCCACACCCACACACACACACATCACATACATATATATATATACACACACATCACTATACATATATACACACACACACACACACACATCATTATACATATATATATACACACACACATCATTATACATATATATATACACACACACAGCACTATACATATATATATATATACACACACACACACACACACACATCACTATACATATATACACACACATCACTATACATATATACACACACCACTATACACACACACACACACATCACTATACACACCACTATACACACACACACATCACTATACACACACACACACATCACTATACACACACACACACACACACATCACTATACACACCAATATACACACACACACACACACACACCTGTACTGCATGCTCGGTTCCCCACGCTGCTGAACACTGGAGGTGTAGGAAGAGGAGGGCTTGAGTCTGTGTGCAGAGACGCCCCGCCCCCTCTGCAAGCACAGGGAAACAACAGCAGCAGCAGCACGGAGTTTCTGCCCGCCACTGCTCTGCTCTGCTCTGCCCCCAGGATTCGCCGCACAGGCTGCGCCCCCCCCTAAATAATTTGGCGCCCCACAGTTTTGCGCACCGCTGAGATAGGGCTTGCGAGGGCCAAAAAAAAAAAAATCCTGGCAGCGTGCCAACACGCGCCAGCCAATCAGGAGACAAGGGAGGTTTTTTTTTTTTGCAGAAGAGCGCGCTAAATCCTGTCACGCCAGTGCCCTCTGTTCCCCCATATTGGCGGCCCAGGATCCAGGGGGGGGCAAGCGCCCCCCCTTGCCCCCCCCTGCGGACGCCCATGCCCATGGCTATGAGTTCCCATACATGCCAGAGCCCATTTTGCAGGAAATAGAGGACAAGAGAGACTCCGAGGCTCCGAGAAGCAGTCCTTGAGTACCTAAGAACTAAGTTTGGTAGGACCGCTTATTTGAAGGAGGAGAAGATTTGTGATGTGATAAGAGCTTGAAGAACAGGCAGGAATATCTACATGCACAATGTCCTGTACAGACCAGAGTATGGGTCTGTTCAACCCTTCTATGTTAAGGTTGTGGATCATAATGGGCGGGAAGTGAGAAAGCCTGATCCCCGCCATTATTATTAAGTTAGGGTTCTCCATGTTGGGAGGTACCCAATGTTATGTATTCGCCATCTTGGGTGTGACAGTCTGAAGTGTACTCACTAATCAATTGTGTTTGTAATCCACAAATTTTTCACCTGCAGGATGGTACAGCAAATTAGGTCCAAGTGGGGACCATTGGATTCAACCTGAGGGAGAGTGTAGCCCTGGTAAGAAATAGGGCTATCGTTCTATCCTCCTCCTGGTGTAATACCTGGTATGGGCAGGTTGCCAGGAGTTATCATGGGTTCCCCCCACTTCAAGCACTGCTCTGAGTGGTGGATGTAGGTCACCTGACCCTTTGTTGTAGGCAGAGACACAGGGGGCGGTGCCTGTTGAGATCATATAGAGCAGTGCACTTCCTTTTTAGTGTGGAGAAGTTAGTGCTGAGTTAGAGTTAGGAGTGTATGGAGAGTACAGTTGGGGAAGGAGGAGCAGCCTCTTAGTAGAGCTGCTGGGATTATAGTTAGTAAGGTTGACCAATGCTTCTCACCCTGCTTAGGGGGTGAGGGAAGAGTTAGCCACACCCTGGGTGCCCTTGATCCAGGGTGGTGGCAGGGAAGATACCATCCTGGAGGAGAGCAGTCTAAGTGGAGTAGACAACCTGTACCTGACTGTTGATCCTACTGCCATTGTTGCTGCTATCACTGCTGTGAATAAAGAGCTGCTGCTGCTATTTAAAGAAAGACAACCGTGTGAGACTGGAATCTCTCATCCCTGTGTGGGAATACTCTGTATAATGATTCCACCCCGCATTCCTGTGGCTTACTAGAGATGGAGGCGCTGCACCACTAGATGAGAACGAAGGCATCCACCTCAGAAACCTGTTCCTGTAATCCCCCATACCATCGCGGGAGACTCAGGCCCCCCTGTTGCCAGCAGGTATGCACCACACTAAGACATGTAGCCAGACACTAGTACAGCGTAGGGGGGCTGATCTGCGATTGCCCCGGGGTCCATGGGTTACAGTGTTAAGTTTGAGCATCTGATTTAGACCTTTTTACTTATTTATATATTTTTTTCTTTTAAGTATAATTTAAACATTGAAAATTGGAAAGATGAGTTTAAATCTGGCATGTTTAAATGCAATGTTTGAAAATCAATGAAAAGAACAATGAGAAAAAAAAAGAATCTGTGAGAATCTGAGGACCTGATTGGCTGAGAGATTCTTATAGTATTCCTCAGTTCATTCATGAAATACTACAGCCAATCCGAGTGTGGGAACAATCTTGCCAGCCAATCAGAGCACTGCAAATATACTGAAGCCAGGCAATTGTGGATTCAGAATCTGACAAGGGCATGCGCCAACTTGACACCTCTGCCACTTGTCATGCAGAAGCCATCCACTGAGTTAGGTTCCTCAAAGTCTGGGTTAGAGAAAATGGTGGTCCAATGACTTCTAGTCACCCCAGGACTTGAGTACTTGAGGCTAACTCCTCTGAGGCTTTCATGTCTAGAGTCTGAGGAGACTTGCTGGCACCAAGCTTGGTAGACAAATGATCTCTCAGAACTTTGGATCTGAAAGTCTCACCTCAAACGACTGCGCACAAGCCTATAACTTTTAAAACACATCGTTTAATAAAAATATACACTTTGAACTTTCTAAGTCTGCTGTTATGGGGAATAGAATAAGAAGTTGCACCTTTATTCCTACAGTACTATCCATATTCCCCACACACATAAAACAGACATAAAAAATACCTCACAACCTTATGTATGATTGGAGTACGCCAGAACCCCTATATAGGTTCTCGGTGACCTTAGCATTATATTCCCCTTCACCTAGGGGCCCCTTGACATGTTCAAGGACACCTCACATCTCTATGCCCCATTTACCTTTCTGGTCTGTGCTGAAGCAGGGAAGCCTGATGGTGAGTCGTGGAACTGTTTTCAAGGAGGGATTTTGACCGGAGCAATGTGCCTATATGAATCCGGGATTCCGACCTGATTCCTGGGTACATTTTTTTGGGTATCCAGCAACTCAGGGCCCAGACTAGCTAGGCTCACTTGACAAGACACTCTCTGCTTAACCCCTCTTGAAACTCATAGCCCAGCAATCTCTTCATGCTAGCAAACCTGGAAAGGTAAAAACACCAAAATTATTTGTCGCATAATTTACAAAATGCACTTACAATCACTGGGCTCAAGACATGACACTCTTGGACCCCAATACATGGATCAGAGGTAACCAAACCGGCTTAAACCTTTATTGTGAGCTTGGTTAACACCTCAACATCACACCTCTAAGTTCTTTGTGTACTTCTGCTCTGACATGTGTATCTGGATCATCGGTTTTGCACG